>NW_019524731.1:1847-26519 GCF_002814215.2 Seriola lalandi dorsalis | reverse complement strand
CCCCACCCGCTGCATGCATACAGGGCATGCCAGTCTATGTCATTTCCAAAGGTCTGACTGTTAGCAGCTCTGGGAGAGGGAGTCACAAGACAGGCAGTGCGGGTGCAACGTGGCCCGGCCCTGCTCTGCATGGTGCCATAAACTGTAAGGAGCCAACAGCACGGCCACGCCGCAAATGCACCACGAGGAATGTGAGGAATGATGGGACCAGTGTGAGAGACTCGTGGATCCTGTCAGCTCTTATAAGATCATGTGAGACGCTCTGAGTTTGTCGTTTTAGGTCCGATTACAGTGTGTGTGCGTGTGTGCGTGTGTGTGTGTGTGTGTGTGTGTGTGTGTGTGTGTGTGTGTGTGTGGCCATGTGGTATGTTTCCATCAGGTGACAGTGGCCAGGCCATCAATTAGATAAGGATAATGATCAGCTGATTCCTTGGTACCTATTTTTGTAAGGAGGAGTGTCTATACTGTAGATGGCCACAGCAGTCTCACAGGCCTCTGACTCTGGTGATGAGAGATCATGATTTACACAGATTATAAACACAAGCAACAATGAATTGAGTCTACTAACAAGTTAGGTGTGTGTGTGTGTGTGTGTGTGTGTGTGTGTGTGTGAAGCCTTGCATATTTTATTCCTCTTTGCCATATAACTCCACTGTTGAATGTTAGGATAATGTGAGGTTGTAGGTTGCTGACATGCTGATATTTAGCATGTACTAATAACAGCATTCACCATCTTTGTTTAGCGTGTTAGCATGCTAACATTTGCATATTGGCATGACACATACAGTACAGTTTAGGCTGATGTGAATGTCACAGGTTTTTTGCAAGTGTTAAGTGTGTATAAACCACAGGACTGGGCAAATTAAGATTTTGACTTGCTTGTGGCCTTTTATTATGAGAGTTGATGGAGATTGACTTGCTTTTGAATCCAGCCTCAAGTGGCCATTCAAGGAACTGCAGTTTTTGGCACATCTGTGTTGGCTTCATTTTTCGGCCCTTGAGGTTGCTGCTTTATAGACAATACAATAGTAAATAATATATACAGCCTTATTCTCACTGTTTCTTTCAAAAGTCATCACTCAGTTTACAAAAAAGGACCTGCACCACAACTGTTGTGATGGTAACTATAAGGTATCGTGAGTTACATGAGTCTCTTTTAGAAGTTCATGACCATATTCTCACTTTTTTTTTTTTTGCACAAGCAGGCTTTAGCTGATCAAAGATCAGCTTGCAGAGAGGGTGTTAGGGCATTTGTTTATGCATTATGCTGACATGTGCGTGCCATATGTTGCATCCATGCAGAATATATGTTAATTATGCATGTTTGCTCTATATATTCTGTATATGTGTCAGTTTTGTGCAGCGGCTTCAGAAGGATAATTGAGTATATTGCATATTATTATCGTGTATTTCAAACATGGCCTTGAAATCTTCTGTTTGATTTTGCAGAGTGTAATCCTGCCATTTTGCATTTATTCTATATGTTGCATGTATCTATACAGCCTCTAAGAAGCTGATATTATCATTTGTTAATAAAGACTTACACACAGTGACAGAAAGTGGTAATTTAGTCTCCCTATCATGAGGCAATAAAGTCATGCATGTCATGAAATAATTTGAGACCACCAATACAAACTGAATATTTTTTATCATCATCATATTTATAATTATTTTCTGTATCACGCAGACTTAATTGCCCATTTTTGTCAGTGATATGAAAAATCTCCAGCTGTTAGTCTGTCAAACATATCAGTGGCAAAGTTGGTGAGGAGATCCTCTGATGCATAAAACACACAAACACACACACCTGTCTCTTCTGTTTCCATGGCTACCTGGCCGTTCCATTAACCCTTCAGTTGGAAGATTATCTCAGTTTCATACTACGACAATTATGTTTTTTCATGTGTATGCAAACCCCACTGGCAACAGCAAACAGTTTATGAAGTAATTTGCTGATGAATGTCAAATGAATGGTACGTCCTGTTTGCCCTGAGAAGACAAATATCCCTCTGAAATCATTTGGAGCGCTCAGTAAACTTTACACAGTGTTAATTGTGTTTGATGTGGCTTTTGAGTCAAACATCATCAAACGTCCTGGCCTTTTGCCTCATCTGTCCTTTTTATTTTTTCCTCTGCCGCACTTCACCTCACAGTCTTTCACCTGCTGTTTTCCTTTCCATTTATATTCCATCTTCTCAGTGTGCACTCGTCTTTCTCTCATCAGGCCAGGAAAGTCAGTTACACAGGGCTGTAGTGAAGACCGCTTAAGTCTCAGTCATAGCAGCTCCAAGTCTGAGTCAAGACCTAAAAAAAACAGTAATCATTCAGTCTGATAAAAACATACATTTCATTTAATTGTAGAATGTAAATGTAGATGAAACAACTTTTGGCTTCAGTTATTACTTTCATTTTCAGACTGTGGAAGTAGAAACAAAATCCTACTGGACTCTGATGACCATGACCATGACCACCTCCAAGACCAGGACGAGCTTGAGTCAAAACATCCCAGATTAAAAGAAAGCTCGTAGACTTAAGCACAGCATCTTGGCAGCTGCAGTTTAGCATTTATTAGCATTATTCTTTAATGCGAAGGTATCATGCAGTGACCTGATATTATGTCTACAACCACTGAGCAGCCAAGTCTGAAGTCAGGTCAAGCTGCTCCTCTGCTCTCTTCTCTCCTCCCTGCGTGCCATTGTGCTCCAGAGAGCTGAAACAAGGTTTAACAACATGCCTCATTTAGTATTCAATTACAATTAATGTAAGGTAAGGATGATGGATATACTGCTGAGGTAACAAGGGCAAGTAAAGAGAAGGTGCTGCACGGTGGGGATTAAGGCTTTATTTTTCTAAATGATTTGTTCGATAAAGAAGCTTTTTTTTGCGCTCTCTTTTTCTCTTGCCTTTCTTTGTGCACGTCAAAGGTCAGAGTCTGATATGAAATGGCAGGTGCTACATGAAGGTTAAAACCTGGGACCTCATGTTGGAGGACAATCTCCTAAAACACGTGACCTCCCATCCCCCCAAGGCTGCTTCCAAACTGTGATGTCGTGCACTTCCTACATATAATCTGTCTCTCACACCCAGAAACACACACACCATCAGACACACACACACACACACACACACACACACACACACTCCCACTCCCACTCCTTACACCACATGCTCATCAGAGGATGTGTAGGTCAGTGGGAGATGAGAAGTGATGACAGATTTGTCAAGTCTGTCACTTCTCATAGAAAGCCATCTTTGTTACCTTCAGTTTCATACCATGATGAATGTAACCACTCATGAATGTAACCAGTCATAGATTACAATTAGCTAATTAAGACAAGAACATCTGTTGGTGAAGCTCTTTTGACCTTGTTTTGCACAAGTTTCCATGTATTCAAGTGTGTGTGTGTGTGTGTGTGTGTGTGTTAATGTGTTACAGGTGAGAGAAAGTGAGAGGTACTGCAGCCACAGTTCAATCCACATGTCAAGTCTGTTTTTACGTAAAACTAAAAAATTGTGCAAAAAATATAAAAAAGGAATTATGTGCATTTCCATCAGCAAATACTACTGAGGTAAAGCAACTAACCTTTTGTATCATGCAGGTGATTTAAACATTTTCTTTCTTCATTTATCATAATATTAATCCGTGCGGACCCGTGGACATAAGATGTCAGAAGCATTTGTATTTCTTTAATTTTTATTTTAAATGTTTCTCTGACTCAAACCAACTCTTTTGTTTAAAAGAGTACATCCCTCATTTAGTGCTGAACTCCTATAGCCACAGTTCCTAACCTGAGTCCCGGGGGGTCACAGAAATGCTGCTAAAATCAGTTAATATGACTAAAAAGTCCTGCAGGACATGCGGCGGATAATTAATCCCACTTAAATCCAGCTCTGAGTGCTGATTTCCCTCCACTTCTCTCTCTCCCCTGCTGTGGACCGCCCCTCCCTCCCCTGCTCTCCGTGTCAGTCGCAGACAGCGAGGGTGGGTGAGCTGCTCACAGACACCACGCGTGTATCTGAAGAGCTGGACACTGGACTCAAAGATGGCGCCTACTCACTTGAATGAAAATTGCTTGCCTGGTGCACAAGCCAAAAAAGTATGCTAGCTTCTGCATGACTGCACATGCACGCTGGCCACGCCCACACTCTCCTGCTCGCCCCGTAGGTTTTACATTGTGAGCGTTTGAAAAATACAAATCCTCCACTGATAAAAAAAAAAAAATCATCCTACAAAGAATACCAGCAGACCTTGGTGGCAGTTGGAGGTGTCAACTCTTTTGGGTGGTCTATGGGTAACGATTTTTGCGATATTGTGTGTGATCACACGACTGAGTGACAGAATCGTGTCCAGCTTTATTAACACATTCATGACACACGTGACCAGACGCTGAGAATGTGGTGGAGCAGAGAGGAGGGTGTGTTGTACTTTAGTTGACGACAATGCTCGTCAATTACATATGCAAGAAAAATCCACCAGTAATGAGACAGTACAAGCAGTTACAAAACACCTGTTGAGCACTAATCTGCAGAAATGTGGCAACTCACATGAGCCCCCCCCCCTCCCCCCTTCCCCTCCCTTCCACTGAATTGGTAGCCTATGTATTAAGTGGCAGACAGCCAGTTGGGAGCACTCATAAGATGCTCTTTATGCTCACTTTAGCAAATTGTCGTGAACGGGCTATAAACAAACACAAATTGTTTGCAAGGATTGAGTCTAAATAGCTATGTTAATGAACGTGTTGAATTGTTGCAGACTTTGAGACCAACAACTAATAATCTAGACATTTGGATTTAAAAAAAAGCAGCTAGAAAGCAGCAGAGAGGGATGTGATGGACCGGGTGGGAGCTGGGTTTTGTGTTGAAGGAGATCGGGGCTGAATGCGGCCAGGTGTGTGTTAACAGTGCCGTGCTGTTGTCTCTTGCGTGACAGCGTGTAACAGGTGGGCTCTGCCACTCGTGACTCACTGCAGGCAATAAAGAGGTGCAAACAGATGAACAGAAACTAGGCCAAGGAGCTATAAGATGCTATGATGCACAGTGTCAGCAAACAATGTGGTTTCTTTGATTGTTCAAGGGATTTAGGTCAAAATTTGTTAGCTTCTACATTCCCAGCAGCAGATGATACATCATAAAATGTGTTCAGCGTGCATCCAAGTTTATTACATGACCTAAGTAACTGACTAGTCCATTGCGTCAGTGTTTATGATCATAAATGGTATTGCAAAGCATTTCTTGCCCTTATTCTGTCCCTGCTGTAATATAGAAGGCATATATTGTAATCTGTCATATTTCTTCTTCTTCCTTTTCCACAAAATTTCAGCACGAAACAAATCCTGCAGCTGTGAGAAAACTGAGAAATTATACATCATATCAAAACATGTGATTTAATCAGGAATGGTGTGCTATGACTTTTCTTAGCAATTCGAGTAAACATGGCGAGTAACCATAGCGAATAAAATAGTGAATAAAATTAGCGAATAAAATGGCGAAAAATTGCCAAATGTTTCCAACCTTCATTGACAATAACTTATAAATACGTAGAGAAATTTGTTTTCCATCACTCTTCACTCTCATTGTGATCTCCCTTAGAGTTTTTGAAGGAAATCCCCCTTATGTCCAGAGAGGGGAGTTTTTAAACTGTGATAGAACCTCAACCATAGACAGTACGTACACATATAAGACATCATCGTCTTTATTGAAGCCTTGCGACGCTTGTAGTGTAGAGATTTTTTCAATACAACTGTACTTTGCCCTAAAAGAGATACAGAGGGAATTGTCTTTGCACCAAGCAGCAGGCACATTCATAATTTTCTATTATCTGTTATTTTCTAGTTGTAGATGCTGTGCTGCTGCTAGTGTAGATAATGCAGATAATGTATCACTGTATTCCACAAAGTGCTCAATATTTTAAGAGAAACTTGTATTAGAAAGTCACATTACTTATTATTTCCAGCATTGGAGGAAAATGTGTTTTCACTAGCTGCTGGTTCCCCCCATAAAATAAACCCAGAGCGACCCTCAGTTTTTACGACTGTGAGGGCAGAACAAGAATAAGTCTTGACGTACGGCCGGATCTGCAGCTGTCACACAATCACTTGAGCTGATGAGTAACAACTTAAACCTTGTGCAGTGGCAGGCGAAACCAAAACTGATTTGTAAATGACCAGCATTTCCAATCATTTGAACGTAGCAAGAAAAGAGTATTGTGTTGTGACACATTATTGCTGCTGAAGGAGCATTTTGTGTGTGTGTGTGTGTGTGTGTGTGTGTGTGTGTGTGTGTGTGTGTGTGTGTGTGGCAGCGGTGCAGGATGGAGCCTGAGGCTCAGGTCACATGCAGTCAGGGTTGTGTGGATTCAACGTGCATCTTCTTTCATTTGCTGATATTATTGTAGCTTCACTCGCGCAGTCATGAACACACATGCATGGAAACACATGATGGGGATTCTTCTGTCTTCCACAAAATGTTGCCCTGAGTTCTTCCTTGTGATTCACTCACCCAACGCAAAGCGTCTTTCTCACCGTTCTAAATTTTGATTGCTGTATTTATATGTTTGGATGCGTGACACGCTGCCTCACAGTGTCCTGCTGTGGGTATGTGCTGCATTCATGCAGGGAAAACAGTGTAAGCAGGTTATAAGCAAACAGCTCTTATTTAAAAATTAATGACTGTATTGGGTCACATCCGATGTTTTATTTTAATGTAGATGCCAGTTGTTTTTCAACATGTCTAGAGATATTATGGCTTATAGAAATTCCTAATTTACAGCAATGGATTTTTCTGGATTTTCTCTGGAAAAAGGATTTAATATTTTCTGTTGTAATTAAAATGATTGAACAAACAATTAATAAATGGTGTGATAAAATGACTTTACATGTAATTACTAACTCAGAAAAGTTTTGGGGCAGCAGGAATTAGAGACTAAAGGATTACTGACAAAACAGGGCTAGACTACACCTACTAAACCAGACAGTACGACTTTGTTGATTACTGTAATGTTTTATCAGTAACTGTTAAATGTCATCAGAAATTGTAAGTTGTGTTGTGAAAGATTGGTGAGCCACATAAAAGTATATTCTTTTAAACCGAAAATCCAGCAGTTTGTTTATTTGCTTATTATTTATTTACTGTCACAGTTTAGAATTTTCCTTTCACCAGGGAAACTGTGGGTATTTGTATTGTTCAGATTCAGTTACAAAAACAATAACTTAAAATAAAATTTTAATTAATATCTCATATCCCATGGTGAGATAATTTTGCTTAAAGCTAATGATTAGTTGATTAATTTTGTGTATAAAAATAGTTGCTGATTCATTTCCTGTTTTTATTTTGTTTTTGTCAATAATAACAATAATAGTAACAATACTTTGCACGATTGTTACGTCTGTGTATATAACATTAAGGAGATGGTGGTTTCTCTTTGTCTGTCTTTCTCTCAGTCTCTTTCACACACACACACACACACACACACACACACACGCAATGCCCCCCACCTCACAAGCCCTCAGAAAGACCTACGGATGATCCGCAGACATTGTTATGACCACTGAGAGGGGGCGGGACTCTTGGGTTCAACGAGGGCGTTTGAGGGAGGGGCACTGCGGGTTGATGTGAGTGTTTTATGGTCCATGTGGGGGGAGTGAGGAGGATGGTTCACTCTGGAATATATCTGGGGTGTATTCCTTGAGTGCAACCGACTGAGTGAGTCTGTGTGTGTGTGTGTGTGTGTGTGTGTGTGTGTGTGTGTGTGTGTGTGTGTGTGTGTGTGTGTCAGTCATCGTAGGTGCTGTGTTGGCTGCTCTGTGATAGTTATACGGCACATGTAGCAGCTTACACACCAGAGCAGAGATCAGTACAAAGACATGCTCGTCTCGCTTCTTCATCGCGTCAGCCACACCCTGATTCACACACCGCCCTTTCTTCCCCTTTCCCCGCCCCACTAATTCCTCATCTCCTATCCAACCACTTAAGTGTATAGATGTGCACATATGCATATGCTTACACCCCCACTCCACCAAGACCAGAGAGAAACACACACAAGCACATTTCATTACTCGGTCCCTCAGCTCATTACCACATGGGGATTAACTATCAGAGGACTACATGATGGAGAGCAGGTCTGGGTTGGGCAGCAGCATGAAAACCACAGCAGCTACACCATCATCATTAGCATGCCACTCAGGCAAGAGAAACACAAGCACGTGTGTTTAGCCCTATAGATTTCCATTTTACATGTACATGCACTTAGCATAGTGATTCCAGCCCAATTACTAAGTCATAAATTCATGCATGAAAAAATCAATGAGGCAGGCAACAAGAAATTAATCATTTGCAGATTTTAAAATGTTATCTTTGATCAGTGGAGATGGTGTAATTGGATTTATTGTCCAATAGGATTGGGGTGGGGTGCTTTTCTTGTGTGGCTGTTTCTTAAAAAATCATTTTAAATATGAATGTGTGAATAATTGTGCGCATAGAGAATAATGAAAATAAATAATCTATAAATCACTGTATGCATGAGGAGGATAAATCAGGCTTATTAACCCTTGAAATGGTGCAGATTCCTGTCTTACAGATGAAGTTGCTACATAAATTAAATTAGCACAATTTTATCACTGTATGTCATAAATAATGAGTGTAAACAGCGAGTAGCAAAGTGAAAATGATGGACACTAAAGAACACACAATAGCTGTGTCTCAATTCAGGGACTGCATCCAGCAAACCAAAATGAGACTGTCTGGTCTATGGAGGATTTCTGCTTTGCGTCACCTGCTGTGCCCACCCTTACTGTCGCGTCACAAAATGCAGCTCCTGTTGCCTAGCGACCTTGACAACACATAACTCTTTTTAACAAAAATGTGACGTTTTAAAGCCCAGTTGTTGTTGCACTGTCAGCTGAGCTGAAACCAAATACTCACATTCAACTCTCTGTTGTTTGCTGCCATGTTATTTTCATTGCCGAAGCACAGTGAATCTTGGGATAAGTTGGTCCACGAGGGATCCACCCGTTGGTGCCTTTGTTGCCCAGGAAAAGAAGGATTTGAAAGAGCCTTTGAAAAGGGACGGCCTAATCACGCCGCTGTGACACAATCAGTCTTCAAATGCAGCCTCTGAAGGATGCGGCCCCTGAACTGGGACATGAATCTATGTTGCTATTGTATATAAACAAGTATAAGAGAAGTTTGAAAGATCTGCTTTCAAAATAGATAATAGAGTTTCAGAGTTCACTGTGTATCTGTTGAAACAATAGTCATGTCTCACATGATATATATATATAATTAAGGAATAAACTATTATTTTGAATGTGACCCATATAACCTAATCCCAGCATGCTGTGTAGATACTGCCTGACGAGCCAACATAATTGTAAGACAGTTGTGTTTTACAGGAAGTCATCAAGCAGACTCAGCTGATAACCGAATGGATCTGAGCAGCGTGGTGTGAAGTGATCATCGTCAACATGAGGTAGAAAGTGTTTTTGGAGTTGAGATGGAGAGTGTGAAGTGTGCTTGTCTTTTCTTTCCTTTCCTTTTTTTCATTAAATACCTGCTGGGTCTGTTTCAGAAGACCCCCGTAGTGTAATATACCAGTTTTGGTGAGCATATAATAGAATTCATCCATGCAAGGTGTGTACCTAAGCTCACTACACTCAGACCAGATCAGAATTGAAACCAGTCCATAAAGTGAGGCACTATAAAGAAAGGAAAGACCAAACCTTTCTCCTTTTATCTCATCTCCACCTTTGGCCATACATAAACCTGCAGTAAAGATTTAGTGCTAATTTGACTGAAAACACATTTACTACCCGTTCTCCATTTCTTAACACGAGGAGTTTTCTTGTGTTAACTACCCTCTAAAGAGAGGTCATCCCCAGGGTCATCGCCCCCTCCCCTCCCCCTGCTGTGCTTCCAATCTCTGCTCTCTCATCATCTCTCTCAGGGCATCAGGGTTAAATTGCACCTTTTCTTTTCCTGCTTTTTCTTGTGCTTTTCCATCTCTCCCCTTTCTCCCATTAGTCTTCCTGCATCCTCCAGAAGATCTCCAGAAGCAGCTTACTCCCCTCTGTCGTTCTCTTACTTTCCTCACACATCTTTCTTGGGGTCATTCTGTGACCTTGTCCCTTTCACCCTTATTGACCCCTAAACTGATTGTTCCACGGCCAGTCCCTCTGTCAGCATGCTCCTCTAAAGGTTTGATTTATTTCACTAACTACAACGGCGGCAAACAGGCCTCCGTCTGGGTCAAGCACTTCACTCACACATTGTTACAAGTTAATGTGGTAAGTTGAGTGATCTGTAACACCCGACAGTAGAGACCCATTTTATTTTTACCTCCTCAACTCTACTGCTGCTGACCATGGGTGGCGGCATCAGAGCACGCACACACACACACACACACACACACACACACGCACACACACACACACACACACACACACACACATAGGCACAATTAATTCGTATTCGTATTCACTCTCTTTCACATATGGTGTATACCATTATACACATGCACGTCTCAATATGGATACATGCTGTATGCTGTATATGTCAAGACCAGTGGCTCCCAACCTTATGCATCTAAATCAAAAATAATCCATCAGATCATTTCATTTCAAAACATTTAAAAACATAGCATAATTTATATATTTTTATTGTTATAACTACATTTTTTCATTAATATTGTACCGTTTTTGCAAATGATTTGTCAGCCCACTTGCAATACCTTTGTGGAACAGGTTCGGAACCCACTGACCTGAAAAATCAGACTACACAGATATGTTTACACATTTACACTTGCATTTCTGAACGCACACCAGGATAGACCAGTTGTGTTCAGATTTAATTCTGGTTTTTCACCTGAACTGTGTGGTCCATGTGCATGTGCCACAGTTAAGTTACAAACTCTACAGATGTTAGCGCTAGCTAGCTAGCAAACTATACACCCACTGTGGCTCCGAGTGACTGTGGACTTTGGCAGTTCAGACTCTGATTGATCTATGAACTTGCCTTATTTGATTTGCTTGAAGTTCATTTCATAATTTTTCTCTTGTCTGTTTGTGAGAGTTTTCTAGATGCTCGTAGGCTTGTAAACTTTGGACAAAGCTGTACCAGCTGCCACCCTCTGTTTCCAATCTTAATGCTAAGCTAAGCTAGCATTTGCTCTCTTTCATCATATTCGCCATACTGGTGTGAGAGTAGCATCAATCTTTTAACTCTTGGCAACAAAGGAAATAAGCATAAAAATGTCTTTATTACTCCTTTAATTTACAATCAACATGTTTGGTTCCTCTGGTTTCCTTCTGGTGACATTATAATCAGACACTGCTTCTAATATCTGACACATACAGAAATAAAAGCATATATACCTCCTCAGATAATTTCACACATGGATACACACACAAATATAAACACAAGGCCTGGATGGAAGTAATAATAACACATGCCCATACACACACATATAAATACACACACTACCATGCAAACATAGTGGGTGGCAGACAGAGTCCCTTATGTGGGGGGTGGCTCTTTAACATGTGTCCCTTTCCCCTTGGATGCAGAGGGTCATGGGTTGCACTGGGCTTGTCAACACTAACACACACACAGACTGGGACTCATCGAAATGCAGCGGGATGGAGCCATAAAAGCCCCATTTAGCTGTCAAATAATCAGTGATTTATAAAGTGCATATGTGTCTTCAGTTGTGTTTTATTGGATATTACATGATCAGGGTGTTTTTTACGCTGATCTCCCAGCTGAAGCGCAAACTAATGTAAATAATCAATTACTTTGATTCCTGTCATACAGAACACCCCTGTCCTCGCTTTCAAAGCTACTCATTGAAAAATCCATTTTGTATCAATAACCTTTATTAACCTTTTATTGTGCTCATGTGTGGTGTTGTACAGCTCTACAACTTATATGTCATGAATTCCATCTGGTGCAATCAGGTGTAAAACAATTCTTTTCTGCAGAATACATTTCACATCACACAGAATAAATCACAATTGAAGCCTTTCCCACCTGCAGTGTAATAAACCTGTGGGGATGAGTTTGAGCTGTATGCAATACACTGACACACTTGACAGGGGTATGCCGAGCTCGCCTGCCAAATTTCACACAGGACTCGACAGTCTTTGTGTTTTTTTTTGTTTTTTTTCCACACACACATTGAGTTACCACCTCCCTGATCTGAGTGACAGAGGGAACCCTCCCCCAGCCCCCCTCCCCTCTGCACAAGTGTTCACACTTAGTGAACATGAATAGTTCAGTCTTCACGTGTTCCTCTCACTTTCAGAACATTCTGTCCTCATGCAGGTATTCTCCATTCTCAAAGAGCAGCTCCTCCTCTGAACCCCAACTCCAACCCCGCTCAGCTCCTCCTCCCTTTTTCTAACGCCACCATCAGAGCAACTCATTGAAAGCCAGTTGCCATGAAACAAGATTGGAGACTGAAGTGGCAAAGTGGCGGGAATCCTGTGATGCAGAGAGGAGTGGGCTGCAGCGGAGACAGGGAGAGATGAGAGGGAGTGACACTGACAGATGGAGAGAAGCAGGGTGACAGAGAATAACATACATGCAAAAGAAGGGAAAAATCCGAAAGATTTTGATGTTAGAAATATGTTTTTCTCATTTACACTGAGTAAGATAACATATTTTTGAAATACTAAGTAAATTTAAATAGACTATTTTAAAGAGGTTTAGATTTTTTTACAATTTTTTATTGGACTGCTAATTGTAATTTGGAATTTTTTTATGCAAATAAGCGATATCAATATTAATATAATGAGCTGATTGCATGTCATTTCATTGAAACAATATATAATGTCTTAGTTTTTCTTTCATACATCAACAGAAATCAAGCTACATATAAAAGTATAGGGGTGGGCCAAAATGCCCTGAGGGTGTTGTGCTCCTGTCTTTCCCAAATCAGAAAAATCTACAATAGTTATAGTGTTAAAGGAGGTAGTCCTATTTGCAAGTTTTGCTATTGCTACATAGCCAACGTTAGCATTAACAGCTGTTTACTTGCCAGTCTAGAATACACATTGTCAGTTTAGCATCAAACTTCATTCCTGACTACAGTGGTGAAAAACAGCCATCTTGTTTAGCTTCTATCACTTCTTTTCTTCTGCTGAAGTTAGCATGCTAACCAGCTAGCCCCGGTCTGGTCGGACTGTCTCATCTTTTCCAATATCGAGTCACTGTAGCATCAAGTCTTCCCCTAAAGACATAGCGCTGCTCAGGGGACGTATTATAACCTCCAGAACCTCCTTTAATAGTCCTTTTTGTGACTTACATCAGTTAAAATCCCTAAATGAAAATTACGTAATAAACTGTGTTGGACCTGATTCGACTGATTTTTGCTGCAGTGCAGTGAAATGTTAACAACACATGGTCTTGTCTGATCAAAGGTGTTATAACTTTACTGAGTCACATTTTCTGGAGGCACACAAACAGTTTGAAATATATGTTGCAATCACCAGTTGATTTATGAGGGTAAATGTGGAAATATTTCACAGTGTATTCACAGTAGTTCTCATCAGATTAACGTAGATGTAGAGAGAAAAGAAGTAATTCAGAATGAGGATGCTCTGTCATGTCCTGATATTCAAGGTGTCAGTGTACTTGAAACGTCCTTGGACCAACAGTCCAAAAAGTAACAGAATTCACAGCTGCTATCCACTACATGAATCTGAAGACAAAAATAACATTGCTGAATTAACCCTTCAATTTGCACAAAACCAATGTATACAGGACTGGAATTCTGGCACTCAACACATTCTTCAAAGGGCCATGAACAAAATGGACTCTTAATCTTCACAGCTCCAGGGAAGAGGTGAGGTGCTTTAGATTGAAAGCCAGGCATCAGCCACAGAAGAGGGTTTCAGCCTGTGATCCAGTGATTGATGAGGGCCTTAATGGGGCACTGTGGAGACAAAAAGCCACAGAGGAAATGCCTCCCATCTCCCAACCACTCATTAGCAACAAGTGCGGAACAAAATGGTTCTTAAACACCACACTGGCAGTGTTGTAGTGTGTGTGCACGTGCAAGCACTTTGAATCTGTCTATTTAGTGTGTGTGCATGTTCGATGATAGCACAGCAAAGTGTGCACGTTTATCTGAGAGTGTATGCATAAATGTGTGTGTGAGGATATGAAACTGGCTCGCACTAACCTACTAATGGGAGCATATTTGATAAGAGACACTTATACCACTCAGCCAGACGATAATGCAAACACAGATCCATCCTCTTGGCGTTTCTATTCCAAGATGGCCTGCTTTCTTGGAAAGCTAAATGGAGCATTAGCAGATGGTGTGTGTATTTTAGTGGAGTTTTTTTCCCCATAGTGGGAAGTAGTTATTTATTTTCCATGTAACTAGATAGCGAGAGAGGAAGAGGAGGGACGTTGATTGGATGATTTTAATGTACAAATGATTTGTATCTCCAGTAACAACAAGATTAAAGTACACATGAACTCCTCTTGCTGCCTCCTTACCTAAAATGAACTGCTGCAACACAGACACTTTAACACACAGTCTCACAAAGTACAAAGCCGAAGTTGATGCAGTTCTGTCAACTCATGTTGTATCACTGTTGCATCTCAGTCTGCATCATCTTTTTATCTCCTCATCATGACTTACAAAGCAAAGTGTGCATGACAAAAAAGCCGAACCTTTTTCAAGATTGCCTGAACGTGAATCATGATGGGCATTCAAGTACCAGAGAGTAGCCTTTGAAGTCAAAAAAGAAAGAAGCATTGAGGAGACAGGGTGAAAAAAAAAAAACTGTCCGCCCTCACTTTCCCTCCTTTTTCCAGTCTCTTTGTGTCTCTGTGAACTTGCTGTCCTTGGAAGAGACACAAAGGATCCTGAGGAAAAAGGCCCCAGAATCACCGCGACCGCCACACACAGATCTTTTCACTGGAGCCGGCCGCTGGAGCCACAAACCCAATGCCCACTCTCCCCTAATGTAATGTGTGAGTGTGTGTGTGTGTGTGTGTGTGTGTGTGTCCACCCCCACCTCATGTAAGATATGGCTTCTTCTTCCCACATTAAGAAAGGCAGCCAGTGTTTCTAGGAAATACACAGCACAAGAAAAAAAACAACTTTCTGAACTGAAAAGCTGCATCAGGATTAATTAACTTCAAATTACAGATCTGGTCCCACGACAGATTACAATTTAAAACACATACAAAGCTCATCAGTAAACTTCATGTTTTTATGTTAGCTCAGTAACTATATGGCTAGCAAAAGCCACATGCTACTAAATTTAAAAAAGGGCATTATTCTCTCGGGGGGACGCTGGTGCATAAGAAAAGATTTCATGGTTACTCATTGTCAAAAATGGATAATAAAAGAAATTTTAATGTTAAGCAAATGCTACTGTTTGCATGCAAGGTTTGTTTCAACCTTATTGAACAGATTTGTTACTATCAGCTAACAATACATTGTAAATTATAAGCTAAGATATATGAAATGTAATGAAATGTAAGTACCCAAAATAAAGCTTCATAACGTTAAAGCTAAAAACATTTCACCATCCTTTAATTTCTGATTTCCCGTACTTTTCATCTCTCTGAGTTAAATACTGGATTTATGCTAAGCTACAGCTAGGTGTGACACTCCCCAGTTATGTGCATTGTGAACAAATGAGCACAAGTGACGCTCTGTATCTCTAAGAATGTTCTCTAAAACTACCATTGTATTGCTTGTTTGCTGAAATGAATCCTGGAGGCCTGGGGACAAAGCAGAGCAGGGCTGCAATGAATGAGTTTCTACAGAGTCTTGGCTGCAAGTTGAAGAAGCTAAACTCTTGTGAAAACTTCCTAGTTCACTTCCTTGGCTGTGACCCCTGCTCGTTCAATCCCACCCACAATGACCCAGCACAGGAATGCAAGAGGAGGGGGCGGGACGAGGCTGCCAGGCAGCATTCCACGGCTCGGACTCCAGCAGATCCGAGAAACAAAAGCGTTGCAAAGACAAGGATCGGTAAAGGCATGAAAGAGGAGGAGGGAGGAGAGAGCGAGATTATGGGTTAGAGTAGGAGAAGAAGGAGATGGAACAAAGCTGGAGAAAGCAAGGAGAAGGAAGAAGGGTAGGTAGGGAAGAGGAGGTATGGAAGCCTCTGTGTGTGTGTGTGTGTGTGTGAGAGAGAGAGAGAGTGAGAGAGAGAAGGACAGAGGGGAGGGAGGCTCAGACTGGACCCCATGCCTCTTCCCATGGTCTGTACAGACCATGGGAAGAGACCACACCAGGACCCCACCAGGTCCCGTTCTCACACAGCACTGCCCTCAAACATCCGTCACATCCCATTACTGCTGACGCAGGGCTCCCAAAGAGAACTGGAAGGGCATGATGAAATTGGGGTCAAAGTGAATTTGAAGGCATGTGATGAGGGCCATTAGGTTATGGGGTGTCTTGTAGTGCACAGACCTTTGTCTCTCCATCGGACCGGCATCTCAAAATTAAGGCCGTAAAGAAGAGAGGCCGTCAAATGATCTTTTCAATATAGCTTTAATCATTTGGAGAAGATGTGAAGCTGCTTACATACAATAGAAATTCGGAAATAAAGCATGAAGAAATGCTAAAATGTAAAGTAATACAACTGAGGGCAGCTATGAATTGAAGGTCCAGTCACACCAGAATGTGGCAGAGCAAAACTCATCAGCATATCTTTGGAAATATGTTGTTCTAAAGCTTGGAGGTGCAATGACTACTCACAGGGCTAGTTGATAAACTAGCTAAACCATCACTAACCACTCACAATTAGTCTCCAAGCATCTTTCTATTTCCTTGGTACTGGGCTCTTTACACTGCTGTAGCAAAAAACTGAAGGGGAAACAAGCTCAACTGACAGCTGTTTGCCAGTTAGCATGCTTGTTAGCATGGTTGCTAACAGGACAATAAGTTCATTGTTTACTCAAAAGATGTATTTGTACCATTGACTCCTGTCTAATAACTGTCTGTTAAACTCAGGTTGAATAAAAGTTAGCTGTTAGCTGTCAATGGTCAGCACTGTAAACCAGGCTTGCTATGGGTCAACGGTGACATGAAAAATTTTTGAGGATTTTTTTAGATGCTCATGTGAAAGACAAGGCAAGATCTTTTCAACAGAAATATATGCATTTCCCAGCTCTGCTTCTGTTGATGCTGAGACCTCTGTTCTCTGTGGGCACCAATATGTGCCTAAGGTGGGGGCCTCATTATGCACGTGAGTCTGACCATGTGGTCCTCCTTATCTCAAATTCTTTTCCTTCACTTCTCTTCTCCTCCCTCCTCCATACCCACCCCTACTCCACACAGAGGATGACCACAGGAGGTGAACTCCAAGAAGCTCAGGGAGACAAAGCATTTCCCTGAAAAGATAGATTTTCCAAAAAGCCACGAAAACCGCAGGGTGTTTGTTTTCACAGGGAGAACCACATCATTTGCACAGACGTGTTTTTAAGGTGGTTTTCAAGTAGCTGCAGAGCTGACTACTCATGTAAAATGGAACAAACGGCTGCATGCTGTTATGAGTAACCATTGCCTCAAGGCGGTTGCAAATGTGTTTGACCAATTAATGCAGTGCAGGTCTATCAGTGGGAGCTTTTCAAAGATTATGAGGAAAATGTGAAATACCCTGTTACATTGTATATAATTTCAAACTCAAATTTAATCTCTTAATACTTGTATTTTATAGAAATTACTCAGGACAGTTGCTTTTTTTAAGCTCCAGGAGGATTTGGCCAATCATGTTTTATATGGGCCAGATTTAGGCCGTGGAACTGGGTGTATACTGTACAACAAGTGTAAACTGTACAAGTATGAGTGGGATTTATTTTGATACCTACAGGTGATTTAAGAAAACTTGTCACATTCATCAGTTTTTTAACATATTTAGAACAAAATATTTCTCTTTAAATATTTGTTTAGTTTTTATTAGCATACACACTTCAACAGTACAATTCAGTAGTCACTAGGAAAACTCTTACAAGACAGATCATTGTCCTCGACCTCACTACTTCTACAATGATGGACTCTTATTTTTTAGTGAGATGTTTTTAGCACCTAATGTCATGTCATGTAATTTTTTCATTATTTTCATCACAGTACAGCTCCACAGCATTGACAGCTGTAGCAATATTTTCTCATTTTATCAGGTTCAACTCCTAATACTGCTAAATTTGTTATGATTTTGTTTGCTTCATATTTTTTTTACTCTTGGGTGATGTTTTTGTGAATAAAACTAGAGCAGGGAGTCACTCATGTAAACAAGACTGACAGAAAAAGCTTTCAGATAAGAATGAGAAAATGTCCTTGCTCAAAAAAAGAACTTCATAGAAACAGGTTGATTTTTAAACTCTATTCAGGAACCAACAAAAAACAGTGAAAAACTGCTTTCAAAACAGATCAATAATAACACAAATGCCAAACCTTTTTGTGTTCTGTGTGTCATCTCTGTAATTGCCTGTAACTGTGCACATATTGAGAATACTCAATTCTTCTATTACATGACCTTCAGATTGTAATAGTTTGTGACTTTTGTAAGAGGTTTTTGAAAATTTTTGTCTTAAACATTTAATGACTACAATAGAGGATTTAGCCTGATACAGAAATAACACAGAACTCTATGCCATATGTATTTCATATTGACTCTGAGGAGTAAAAGTTTTAGCACATTGTGTATATAGATTCTTGGTAAAGATGGCAAACTGTCACAGTAATGCTGGATTAATGCAGATTGACCAGGACATTATGACACCACGCTCTGTAACCAATGCTGGCCTGGTAGCATACTAACTCCTGCTCTGATATCATTAGTATACATACACGCACACATGCACATGCAAACTATTGTACATTATGATGTAATTATTATTTACCAATGGCAGGGCTCCAGACTGTGACCACTCTGTGAGTCAAAATTTCACATGGTTGAATTCATGCTAGTTCATGATAATCAGGCTCTTTTGGTGCCCCTCCGGCACAGGCACTGCAGCGTTAGCCTTTGTGGTTGAGAGTAGTACTTTTTCTTCTTCTCTAGCTCAGTCAGTCTCTCCCTGCCTGCCCTGTCATCACACGCGCTGATGATGAAACACACCAAACTATCCATTTACTTGTTGCCATTCTCCAAAGATGAAACAGTCCCAACTTAGACACAAGTGATGATGGTAGTGCAGGGTGTAGGCAGAGAGGGACCGACTGAGCCAGTGAAGAAGAAAAGCACTGCTTTCAGCCACAATGGTTATATTGTAGTACCTAAGATTGTGCGGGGGGAATGCTATACTGTGTGTATGTATTAAAGGCAATGTGGCCTGTTCATTGCAAGCAACTTTAATCTTGCTGCAGAGTTTAAGCTTCAAACTTTGATGTTGCACAACGACAGTAAGAAACACAAAACTTGCAGAGGCTGATGCATCACATGAAACACTGAGCCTGTTTGATGGAGGAGAATGAAAGGTCGTGAAGTTCAACATTGACTATGATATAACAAAAGAGAAACTACTAGTGCAGCTAAATCATGTGCTGGTGCAACCTGCTGAGAAAGTGGAAAAGTTAGTCTTGAGCCCTGCTTGGCCATGCGCTGGCAGACACACACACACACACACACACACACACACACACACACACACACACATTCTCTCTCTCTATCTCTCTCTCTCGACACAGCACTGCTGCTGATGTACTGCACTGTATTAGCTCATGATTCACCAAGTTAGGCGGGCTAAAAAACTTCTTCACATGGCATGAATGTCAGTCGGAGTGAGCACTGAGAGCACCCAGAGAGATGGAGGTTAGATTTGGGTGCATCAGGGCATGACTGCATGAATGGGGGACAAATCGATAGAGACGGACAGACAGTTTCAAAGAGGATGGATGCAACATGTTGTTCACAGACACATCGACATGTGCTTCTATCTATGTGTTTATTTTCTGTACCACACACGTGCTACAGCTATGAATAGATGACCATATGTGGGCATGCCTGCGTTGTGAATTTATGTGCGATTGAGTGTGTGACTCTGCAGTCAAGAGAGTCTGTATGTATGAGAGGGAGTGAGAGAAATGGGTATATATTTGGGTTGGCATCGATGCGGTGGGACTCCACACTGCAGGGTCTGGCTGCCAGCCAAACTCCTCTGTTACCAAGGAAACATGCTGCAGCCTGGCATTGAAGGGCAGCAACCCAGTTTAACCATTTTTGGCTCTCAGTGGCCCACATCACAGAGGTTGAGTATTACAAGGCTCTACAGCAGATAAATACACAGCAGTATTAGCAGCATTAATTAGGTTGTTCAGCATTATTTCATCGACTGAACCTGGATATAACGCTGCATGAATAGAATTTCACTTTACCAAAAAAGTGTGTGTGGGGGAGGAGTAAAAGCCACAGACATCTGCTCCATTACATTATTTATATTTTCTTAAACCTCCATTATTATTAAATGTTCATGTTTCGATCCAAGGGCTAAGGCTTGCATATGGACAGTGGGGACATGTCCCTACCAATATTTTGCGAGGACAGCATCGTCCCTACCAATATTTGTGTGAACTTACTTGCACTATGTTTGGAGTTACTGTGACTTTTTTATGCCTTACAATACTATGATGTTTTTATGCCTTAATATACTATGACATTTTAGGCTTTACTATACCATGATGTATTTTGACATTTTTATGCCTTCCTGTTCACAGGTGGTTTAGTGGTGTAATGGCTATGACTGTAGCCCTATGTAGACAAGGTGGTGGGTTTGAATCCTAGCCCAGGTGCTCTTTCATGCCCTTATTATACTTTGTCATTTTTTAAAAATCTTTATACCTCACTATACTTTGACATTTTATTCCTTACTATATTAAGACATTTTTTTACATTTTTCCATCTTACTACACTAAGACATCTTCATGCCTTACTATACTATGATGTTTTTTGCCTTACTATTATATGATGTATTTTTACATTTTTATATCTTATTATTCATAGGTGGTTTTGTGGTGTAATGGTTATGACTGTTGCCTTGCATTGACAAGCTGGTAAGTTTGAATCCTGACCCAGGGGCTGTTTCTTGCCCATATTATACTATGACGTTTTTTGACATCTTTATGCCTCACTATACTAGGACGTTTTCTGCCCTACTGTATTATAATGTTTTTTACATTTTTACATCTTACGACTCTAAGACATTTTCATGCCTTACTATACTATCATGTCTTATCCATAACTATACTGTTTTTTGGCGAATTTTACAGCTTAGTATGTCTTGATGTTTTCTGCCATTTTTATGCCTTACTGTATTGTGATGTTTTATGCAATATAATACTATGACATTTTTTTTACATTTGTGCGCCTTGTTATACTATGACGTTTTTTGACATTTACATGCCTTACTATTCTATGACGTTTTAATACCTTGCTATACTATAATGTTATTTGCCTGACTATACTATGATGCTTTTTTGCCTTACTATACTATAACATACTTTAACAATTTTTATGCCTTACTATACTTTAACGTTTTTTGATATCTTTTTGCCTCACAATACTATGAAGTTTTCTGCCTTACTATACTATGTCGTTTTTTCTTTCATTTTTTTGTTTGCTATGATATGGTGTCTCTTTCTTACTATACAATGATGTTTTCATGCCTTACTATATTATGTTTTTTTTATGACTTTTTACACATTGCATCATTTTTAGGACTTTTTATGTCTTACTACACTATGTCATTTTGTGACTTTTTATACCTTATTACACTATGTCGTTTTTATGACCTTTTATACCTTACTATACAATGTCTATACTATGTCGTTTTTATGCCTTACTACACTATGAGGTTTTTATGACTTTCTATGCCTAACTATACTATGTTGTTTTTATACCTGGCTATATACTATGCTGTTTTTGTGACTTTTTATGCCGTACTATACTATGATGTTTTTATGCCTTACTATGCTATGTTGTTTTTATGACTTTTTATGCCTTGCTATACCATGACGTTTTATGCCTTACTATACTATGTCGTTTTTGTTTCTTTTTATGCCTTACTACACGATTTCATTTTTATGACTTTTTGTGTCTCACTACAATATGTCGTTCTTTGCTTTTCATGCCTTACTCTACTATATTGTTTTTCTTACGTTTTATGCTTTACTATACAATTACTTTTCATGCCTTACTATACTATGATGTTTTTATGACTGTTTATGCCATATTATACAATGACTTTTTATGACTTTTAATGCCTTACTATACTATGTTGTTTTTGTAACTTTTTTTGCCTTACTATACTGTGAGGTTTTTAAGAATTTTTATGCCTTACTATATTATGACATTTTATGCCTTACTATACTATGACTTTTTATGCCTTACTATACTATGACTTTTTATGAATTTTTATTACTTACTAAACTATGTTGTTTTTGTAACTTTTTTTGCCTTACTATACTGTGAGGTTTTTAAGAATTTTTATGCCTTACTATATGATGTCATTTTTAAGACTTTTTATACCTTGCTATACTATGTATTTTATGCCTTACTATACTATGTTGTTTTTGTGTCTTTTTATGCATTGCTATATGATGTAATTTTGATGACTTTTTATGCCTTAATATACTATGTCGATTTTATGACTAAATATGCCTTGCTATACTATGTTGTTTTTGTGTCTTTTTATCCCTTATTATAAAATGTCATTTTTATGACTTTTTATGACTCCTTATATTAAGTTGTTTTTATGCCTGACTATACTATGACTCTTTTAAGAGTTTATATGACTTACTATACTATGTCGTTCTTATGACTAAATGTGCCTTACTATACTATGTTGTTTTTTTGTCTTTTATGTATTACTATATGATGTGATATTTATGACTTTTTTTTTCCTTGATATACTATGTTGTTTGTTTGATTAAATATTCCTTACTATAATATGTTGTTTTTGTGTCTTTTTATGACTTACTTTACCATGACGTTTTTATACCTTACTATACTATGTTGTTTCTATGACTTTTTATGCCTTACTATACTATGACGTTTTATGCCTTACTATACTATGTAGTTTTTATGACTTTTTATGCCTTACTAAACTATGACTTTTTATGCCTTACTATACTATGGCGTTTTTATGATTTTTCATACGTTACTATAATAGGTCTTTTTTATGACTTTTTATGCCTTACTATACAATGACTTTTTATGCCATACTATACTATGACGTTTTCATGACTTTTTATGCCTTACTACACTATGACGTTTTTATGACTTTTTATGCCATACTATACTATGACTTTTGATGCCTTACTATAATATGATTTTTTTGCCTTACTATACTATGAAGTTTTTATGATTTTTCATACCTTACTATACTATGTCTTTTTTATGAATTTTTATGCCATACTATACTATGACGTTTTTATGACTTTTTATGCCTTACTATACTATGACGTTTTTATGACTTTTTGTGCCATACTATACTATGACTTTTGATGCCTTACTATACTATGACCTTTTTATGACTTTTTATGCCATACTATACTATGACCTTTAATGCGTGACTACACTATGACGTTTTTATGACTTTTTATGCCATACTATACTATGACTTTTGATGCCTTACTATAATATGACTTTTTTGCCTTACTATACTATGAAGTTTTTATGATTTTTCATACCTTACTATACTATGTACTTTTTATGAATTTTTTGCCTTATTATACTATGTCGTTTATATGACTTTTTATGCTTAACTATATTATGAAGTTTTTGTGATTTTTTATGCCATACTATACTATGACTTTTTATGCCTTACAATACTATGACGTTTTAATGACTTTTTATGCCTTACTATGCTATGACTTTTTATGCCACACTATACTATGACGTTTTAAGGACTTTTTATGCCATACTATACTATGACGTTTTTATGACTTTTTATGTCTTAGTATACTATAACTTTTTATGCCTTACTATACTATGATGTTTTTCATGAATTTTTATGACTTACTATACTATGACTTTTTATGAATTTTTATGCCATACTATACTATGACTTTTTATGCCTTACTATACTATGACGTTTTTATGCCATACTATACTATGACGTTTTTATGACTTTATGTGCCTTACTATACTATGACGTTTTTATGCCATACTATACTATGACGTTTTTATGACTTTTTGTGCCTTACTATACTATGACGTTTTAATGACTTTTTATGCCATACTATACTATGACGTTTCTTTGACTTTTTATGCCTTACTATACTATGATGTTTTTATGACTTTTTGTGCCATACTATACTATGACTTTTTATGACTTTTTATGCCTAACTATACTATATCGTTTTTATGACTTTTTATGCCTTACTATACTATGACTTTTTATGCAATACCATACTATGTCGTTTTTATGACGTGTTATGCCTTACTATACTATGTCGTTTTTATGACTTTTTATGCCATACAATACGATGACGTTTTTATGAATTTTTATGCCTTACTATAATATGACTTTTTATGAATTTTTATGCCTTACTATACTATGACTTTTTATGCCTTACTATACTATGACTTTTTATGCCATACTATACTATGTCGTTTTTATGACGTTTTATGCCATACTATACGATGACGTTTTTATGACTTTTTATGTCTTACTATACTATGACTTTTTATGCCTTACTATACTATG
>NW_019524731.1:0-1827 GCF_002814215.2 Seriola lalandi dorsalis | reverse complement strand
TATGACTTTTTATGCCTTACTATACTATGACGTTTTTATGACTTTTTATGCCTTACTATACCATGACGTTTTTATGACTTTTTGTGCCATACTATACTATGATGTTTTTATGACTTTTTATGCCTTACTATACTATGTCGTTTTTATGACTTTTTATGCCCTACTATACTATGACTTTTTATGCCATACTATACTATGACGTTTTTATGAATTTTTATGCCTAACTATACTGTGTCGTTTTTATGACGGTTTATGCCTTACTATACTATGACTTTTTAGGCCATACCATACTATGACGTTTTTATGACTTTTTGTGCCATACTATACTATGACCTTTAATGCGTGACTACACTATGACGTTTTTATGACTTTTTATGCCATACTATACTATGACTTTTGATGCCTTACTATAATATGGCTTTTTTGCCTTACTATACTATGAAGTTTTTATGATTTTTCATACCTTACTATACTATGTACTTTTTATGAATTTTTTGCCTTACTATACTATGTCGTTTATATGACTTTTTATGCTTAACTATACTATGAAGTTTTTGTGATTTTTTATGCCATACTATACTATGACTTTTTATGCCTTACTATACTATGACGTTTTAATGACGTTTTATGCCTTACTATGCTATGACTTTTTATACCACACTATACTATGACGTTTTAAGGACTTTTTATGCCATACTATACTATGACGTTTTTATGACTTTTTATGCCTTACTATACTATGATGTTTTTATGACTTTTTATGCCATACTATACTATAACGTTTTTATGACTTTTTATGCCATACCATACTATGACCTTTTTATGACTTTTTATGCCTTACTATACTATGATGTTTTTATGACTTTTTGTGCCATACTATACTATGACTTTTTATGCCTTACTATACTATAACTTTTTATGCCATACCATACTATGACGTTTTTATGACTTTTTATGCCTTACTATACTATGATGTTTTTATGACTTTTTATGCCATACCATACTATGACGTTTTTATGACTTTTTATGCCTTACTATACTATGACTTTTTATGCCTTACTATACTATGATGTTTTTCATGAATTTTTATGTCTTACTATACTATGACTTTTTATGCCTTACTATACTATGATGTTTTTCATGAATTTTTATGACTTACTATACTATGACTTTTTAGGAATTTTTATGCCATACTATACTATGACTTTTTATGCCTTACTATACTATGACGTTTTTACGCCATACTATACTATGACGTTTTTATGACTTTATGTGCCTTACTATACTATGACGTTTTTATGACTTTTTGTGCCATACTATACTATGACCTTTTTATGACTTATTATGTCTTAATATACTATGACTTTTCATGCCTTACTATACTATGACTTTTTATGAATTTTTATGCCTTACTATACTATGACTTTTTATGCCTTACTATACTATGACTTTTTATGCCTTGCTATACTATGACTTTTTATGCCAGACTATACTATGACGTTTTTATGACTTTTTATGCCTTACTATAATATGACGTTTTTATGATTTTTCATACCTTACTATACTATGTCTTTTTTATGACTTTTTATGCCATACTATACTATGACTTTTTGTGCCATACTATACTATGTCTTTTTATGCCTTACTATATTATGACTTTTTATGCCTTACTATACTATGACGTTTTTATGATTTTTCATACCTTACTATACTATGTCTTTTTTATGACTTTTTATGCCATACTATACTATGACTTTTTGTGCCATACTATACTATGTCTTTTTATGCCTTACTATATTATGACTTTTTATGCCTTACTATACTATG
>NW_019524730.1:78756-79269 GCF_002814215.2 Seriola lalandi dorsalis | reverse complement strand
AGGTGTCTCAGGTGGGAGGGGTTGGACTTCAGAGCTGAGGCCACGACTTCACAGTGAGTCTCTGAGAGTCCACAACCAGCAAACCTGTCATGACACGTTCATTACACAGAGTCATTATGTAAGAGGACACTTCATATTGACTTCAAGCATGTGATGATCAAACAGTTTGACACGTCCTGTGTTGATCCATATTCTCTCTTCATCTCTGGTTCAGTTCATCTGATCTCACTGTGTTTGACGGGAAACAATCATTCTCATCAGTCTCTCTCACACCTGCAGAGTTTCAATCCTCTTTCAGGTGAAGAGAGAAGATGTGGTCACAGTCAGTCTTCCATAATGTCCACAGTCTGTCAGTGAGATCTGATCCATGTGGTCTCCACAAAGTTCCCATGAGGCCATGTTGATTAGAAAACACTGTTTTAAAGTGACAGCAGGATATTTCCACTGAGTTCAGCTCAGTGAACAACGACAGTTGGTAAAGATGATCTGTGTTTGATACCTGCTGCTGTCAGC
>NW_019524730.1:77386-78736 GCF_002814215.2 Seriola lalandi dorsalis | reverse complement strand
TGTAGCTCATGCTAATGTTAGCAACCTTTAAAAGCTAATGTTGACGTTACTGAGTCACTTCACTAGTTTGATGCCTTTTCTCTGTTTGTGAAGCTGTGACATCATGTTTTAGCATGAACCATTATCACATTAGTGTTTGTTGTCACCACAGTGGCTGCTGTTCACAAAAACTCACCAACTCACTTCAATGTAGAGAATTCAAAATGTAAAGTAGCACCTTTAATCTGAGCGGAGGTCTGGTGAGTTCACGTCTTTCTGACTCCACACATTCACATTCTTTTACTTTTCAAACTTGTAGTTTTCAGACCCAACCCACGCTGACTCAAGTGACATCACTGGAGGACATTTATCAGACTTCACACAGCTCCCTCTGGAGACACTAAAGGCTTTATACTGTTTTCTATATGCAGTCGTACTCCTCAACATCTGGAAACACCTGGAGACACACTGAGGTGTGAGATCAGTGACTCCTGCTTTAATTAGTTTTTACTATTAATTACAACCAACTGAAATATTTACATTTTAGTGCTCACAACATTTAAAACATCTCCAGAAGAAGAAAAACACAACTGACCTCAAACTTGTGAAATGTGAAACAAAGAATAAAGACAATAATTTAATACTGAGGAAGTTTGAAGAACTAATTGATAATGTTAATGATCATGTCTGGACTCACCGAGCCGTCCTGCAGTTCCTCACAGCTGGGATCAGTCTCCATCGTCCCTCCTCTGATGTGTTGTAGTTCTTCAGGTCCAACTCATCCAGAACCTCCTCTGACATCTGCAGCATGTAGGCCAGAGCTGAGCAGTGGATCACAGAGAGTTTCTTCCTTGATCTGTTCTCTGACTTCAGGAACTCTTGGATCTCCTGATGAACTGAGTGATCCTTCATCTCCGTCAGACAGTGGAAGATGTTGATGCTTCTGTCAGGAGAGGTTTTTGGCCTCTTCCTCTTCAGGTTGTTGATGGCTCTCTGGATGGTTTCTGGACTGTTCTCTCTCTGATCCAGCAGACCTCCTAAGAGTCTCTGGTTGGACTCCAGAGAGAGGCCATGAAGGAAGCGGACAAACAGGTCCAGGTGACCATTTCTACTTTTGAGGGATTTGTCCATGGCTGCCCACAGGAACTCATCCAGGGTTGAATCAACATGTTTTTTCCCCAGGAAGTTCTCCAGGACCTCTGTCTTCCTGTTGGTGTAACAGTGGAACATGTAGACTGCAGCCAGAAACTCCTGAACGCTCAGATGAACAAAGCAGTAGACTGTTTTCTGGAAGATCACACTCTCTCTTCTGAAGATCTCAGTACAAAGTCCTGAGTACACCGAGGCCTCTGTGACATCAAGACCACACTG
>NW_019524730.1:77063-77366 GCF_002814215.2 Seriola lalandi dorsalis | reverse complement strand
GAGTCTCCAGTCCACAGTCTGGACTCTCCAGAAAACCACACAGCTGCTTCACATCTGGATCCTTCAGGTAGTTCTGACTCAGGTCCAGGTGTATCAGGTGGGAGGGGTTGGACTTCAGAGCTGAGGTCAGAGAAGAACAGCTGATCTCTGACAACCTGCAGCTGATCAACCTGAATAAAGAATAAAAGATGAGAGTTTAGGGACAAAGGTGAAGGTCTCTCCCCCTTTCTCCCCCTCCCTCTCCCCTCCTCCCACTCGATTTCTCCCCCTCCCTCTTCCCCTCCCTCCCCCCTCTCTATCTGT
>NW_019524730.1:73881-74497 GCF_002814215.2 Seriola lalandi dorsalis | reverse complement strand
TGCTGGCAGCCACGGTATTTCAGCGCAGCACTTCGCCGTGTGATAATATACAGTATATTTGTGTTTTATGTTTGATGTCTAAATGTTGTTTTAATTGTGTGTTTTTCAGCTGTTGTCACCAAGTTAAATTCCTGTGTACTGTGTACATTTGGAGAATAAAAGTGATTCTGATTCTGATCTGAATAAAAAATAAGGCAGTAAAACTTTGGTGACTAAAAAACAACAAACAAACAAACAAATATCCAGATGTGTCACACACTGTGGAGACGCTCAGATGGTCACAGAGCGACTTCAACATGAGGGCAAAGACAAATACTTTCTCAGATGATTAATTCTGACATGGAGATTCACACTAATCAGCATCATGAATGTAAATTTCTCTCTTACTGTGTGTGTGAAGGTCCAGGTTCATTCCTGAAGAACAGAGGTTCTTCTTTGGACCGGTCACTCTTCATAGACCAACAGCTGGGGACTGGAGACTCTGCTCTCTGTCTGTAGGACTCACCTCTGCAACACAAACATGTTTCATTCATATTATTTCAGTATTGTTCTTGTTCTCACCCTCTCCTCAGGTACAGACCTGTTACAGCACCAGTGGAAGAGGGTTCAACATCAG
>NW_019524730.1:73484-73861 GCF_002814215.2 Seriola lalandi dorsalis | reverse complement strand
CTGAGAGGGAAACCAGTAACACTGACTGTGAGATAACACACACACACGCGCGCGCGCACACATGGGCGCGCGCGCACACATGCACACACTATACTGTATAATAAAGTAAATACTATAAAAACCTGGTCAGTGTTCTTGGGTTAGTTGTAGGTCTATTGTGAATATTCAACTTCGTGTCGCAGACGAATCAAACTGTTGATTCTGACGGAGAGAACCGGAAGTACCACACCTCATGTTATTTCCTGCTTTCCTCAGTGTCTTTGTTGGACAAAAGTTCATTCTGACTCTTCTTCCCGCCACAGAGAGAAACCTGACTCTGACACTTTGACAGTAAAATAAGAGTAATGTTGTTTTAACGCTCACCTGCCTCAGACTTC
>NW_019524730.1:71532-73464 GCF_002814215.2 Seriola lalandi dorsalis | reverse complement strand
TGGGTCTTTGTCCACACTGGGGACAGGAGGAGTCTCCTGAAGAACCAGACTGGTCCCAGTATGAGGTGAAGCAATGTCTGCAGAACCAGTGTCCACAGCTGGTAGAGACTGGATCCTTCAGGACGTCCTGACACAGAGCACAGCTGGACACAGAGACATGGCTCCTCCTCTTCAGCCTGTGAAGACATTTCTTTATCACTACAAAACTTTGTTGATTGCTGTTGTAAAATATCCAGATGTGTCCAACACTGTCCAGAAGCTCTGATGGCGTCAAAGCTCCAGCAGCAGCTGCAGTAAATAGAGTAACTTTATGAGACTGATGCATTTCGGCTCGAGGGCTTCATCAGGGTCATTGATCTGATGAAGGCCTCGAGCTGAATGCTTCTGTTTCCTGCAGCTGTTGCTGGAGGTTTGACCTCTCTGGACTTTTTCCTTTCTCTGTGCACCTTGGACGTAGATGAAGTTGTGACAGAAACTTTACTTTGTTTCATGAAGCTCTGATGGTCACAGAGAAAAGTCAAAGTGCAGCTTCTTTTCTGTTTAAATTCAACATTCAGTCTGAATTAAAATGATTAATTTCAACACTCTTAGTTTCAAACTCTACAACACTAATCAACTGTTTCCTCTTCGGGGCGCCTCGGTGGCTCACCTGCTCCAGAGCGAACCGTTAACACTGAGTCCTAACTGCAGTGGCCCAGGCTCCAGTCTGAGCTGTGGCCCTTTCCTGCGTCACTTCCTCTCTCTCACTGTGGCTGTCAAAATAAAGGCTCAACATGCCCAAAAAATAACTTCAAGAACTTGTTTTCCCTATCTGGCTGTCTGATTAAACATGTAGTGATGGGCCTGTAGCTTGCTATCAATACAAATGACAGACTTCCTGCAGCTACTTCACAGTAAAAGCCTCTGTTAAGACTGAGCTGATCATGTCATTGATGTTTTACATCAGTTTGTGCAGCTCAGCTTGGGCCAGTGAGGTTTGCACTGAGATTAGAAGTGGTCTGAAGAGTTATGGGCGAGCAGGAGTCTCAGACACACAGCGTGTAACAGATGTGTCTGAGCTGCACATCTGGACAGCTGTCTTTCCTGTACATCGTTCCCTTCATGTTTTCTGTCACTCTCTACTGTCAAGGATCAAATAACAGCATCAGTGGAGAAGTGGTCTGAATCTACACCTGAACATCTTCTGCTCTTCTTTGTCCAGATTACTTTACTATGTGAGGAACAAGATATAACGGAGAGGATCCAGACTCAAAGGTCCACTTACTAATGACTCAGAGCTTTCAGATTTTTTAGACACTTCATCATGATACATGAATATTTTCTTAGTGTTCATTCTTGAGCTTCCAGTTGTTTTATTAGAGAAACACAATCAATAGATTCTAGTTATAAAACCCACAAGATCCATTTCAGTTTGTAGTTTCAGGTGGTTTCTGCAGTAACTGCATCATTAATATAAATAATTTATTTTCCATCAGGTCAGTTTACAGTAGAAACAGTGTCTTACTGTGTGTGTGAAGGTCCAGGTTCATTACTGAAGGCTGGAGGAATATCTTTGGACCGGTCACTCTTCATAGACCAACAGCTGGGGACTGGAGACTCTGCTCTCTGTCTGTAGGACTCACCTCTGCAACACAAACATGTTTCATTCATATTATTTCAGTATTGTTCTTATTCTCACCCTCTCCTCAGGTACAGACCTGTTACAGCACCAGTGGAAGAGGGTTCAACATCAGGGCAAAGACAAATGAATATTTTCTGAAGGTGTAAATTCCGACATGGAGGTTCTGAGTTGTTCTGCTACAGAAAGACCATCAGTAGATTCTGGTGAGGAAACCCAAGATCCAACTTAGAATCAGCTCTAATGGTTCATCGTCATGAATATAAATCTATTAGAAACAGTAGAAACAGTGTCTTACTGTGTGTGTGAAGGTC
>NW_019524730.1:70135-71427 GCF_002814215.2 Seriola lalandi dorsalis | reverse complement strand
CCCGCCGATTCTTACAGGAAGTCACGAGTCTGTGTCTGTACGTGTGTGTGTGCGTGCGCGTGCATATTGTTTACCAGTAAGAAAAACAAAATAAGGTGCGATGTTTCACAAAAAACCAGGACATACACGTCCATCAACCTTGATTTGGAAATGCAAGAAATGAGAAACATGTTAAACATCTTATTTATTTTAAAAAATAATATTTTTTTCGTCCACCTGTTGGGAAGAGTCCTCGAGGACTGTGGAAACACCCACACACAGAGACGCTGCAACGTTGCAGGCAACCCAGGCAATTGCCTAGGGCCCCGAGCTGAAGGGGGCCCCGAGGGACGGCTGACGTCATGACAAAATAATGGAACTGTTTTAGACGCTGCAACGACAAGGCACCGGAAATGCCCCGCACAGGGCCCTTTCCGTGTTGTCACTGGCTAGTTGCTAGTAGGGGGTCCCGACAGACGGCTGATATCGCTCCATATCAGCGACACAACTTGAAACCCCCGTAGACACTGCAATGACACGTCGGGAATCTCCCTAATGGGGCCCCCTTACTAGCCGGCATCGACGTACGGTCCCGGCCAAACACACACATGAAAATAGGAAGCTAACATATAACTCTGGGCACACGAAAAAACCCAAAAAAAACAGGAAGAGGATGAAAAGAAAAAACGTGATAGTGGTAAGTAGGAATGTGTGTTAAAAAAGTAGTGCTGCCAGCCAGCCTGCCACTTTATCCCAAACTCCCAGTCATCCACCAAGCACCAAATAAATTTACTGCACATCAAAGTCCGTGTAAAGTGAATTCAGCCATTTTCTTCTAAACAAATTCATAGCCACACAATAAGTTAGTCCTTTGCTGCCAATGCCAATGATATTTTTGCTTGGTTGCGTTTTTATCATTCTGAAAATTTTGCACATTTCAGTTATGTTTGTTTTTCTGTTATTTATATATTGTATGTAAACTTTGCATTCAGATAGTTATATTATTTATTATTTATTTTATATGTGAATTGTTTAATAAAATATTTCTTTACTGATCCGATCCTTAGTCCTGGACTTCATTCATCATGATTCTGGGGGGCCCCGTGGTCCTTCTTGCCTAGGGCCCCCAGGGGGTCTAGAAATGCCCCTGTCCTCCAGTGTAAAGGTCTGTGTCCATGTGTAGTGTGATTATAGATCAGCTCTAGCTTCTATATTAATACTGTGAAAGTATCAAAGCCTCAGTCCACAGAGAAATGCACACAGCCTGTATTCAGAAACTGAGCCTTAAAACCAGCCGTCAGGACTTCTGGAAC
>NW_019524730.1:67956-69873 GCF_002814215.2 Seriola lalandi dorsalis | reverse complement strand
CAAACAAACAAACAAACAAACAAACAAACAAACAAACAAACAAACAAACAAACAAACAGTAATGTCCAGCCTTCCTTACCTGCATGGTGTAGTTTGGGATTGAGGTGACCACGGTTGTATCCTGATTTTATCAGACCATTGTAGTCATCATTCACCGCCTGTTTCTGTCCTACTGATTTTAAATCGACAGGATGCTTCTTCATCAAATCTTCGGCAGTCATCATGTTTTCAAAAGTCTGGCAGATGTTGACGTGGTGCTGGGAGGTCTGCAGGTCTGGCACCGTTTTTTTGTAGAAGTACTTGATGCATTTCTGCATAACGAAGAAACAGACGACAAAGTGAACCACTTAAAGGGTTTATCATTTAGCTTACGTTTATGAAAGTAGAGAAACACACAAACCTTAAAGTCTGGCCGAACATTTGCATGGACAGAAAAGATGAGTAGTAGAAGACCGCATACAGTTCCCAAGCTCTGCATTCTGGACTGAACCTTGTATCACAAACCTTTCTCCGCACCAATGAAAGAACACAGAAAAAAACAGGATATGTATTTTAAACACAGCAACGTGTGCTGACAATACAACCACTATATGAAGGTGCCTACTTTATATACAGTAATTAGAGGAAGGAACTCATTCTGTTGTTAACATACATGCACTCATATGGTCAAAGGCTATAGTTGATTCTATAAAGAAGGAGTACTGTATGGAAAGCCATATACTTATTTGGGTCAAATGCTGCAACCATTGCAATAATGAAAAGCATAATTTGCAGAAATTGCAATCAAGCTGCTATGGAAACTGGTGGTCAGTACCCTTATCCTCAACTTCCTCCTACAGCTAGAGCAAAATGCACCTCCCACTGCACATTAATTTAAGAGTTACAGAGAGTTTACTTTTCAAATTATAACATGACAATACAGAGAATCAAATGTGAAAGTATAAAAAAGTAAAACGAGTAATAAGCAATAAATGCAAGGAGTAATGAGTAGTAATTAAACATTTTTACATAAATGTAAAACATAAAAACTGTAAAACATGAAAACGAGAACATATGGATCATAATGAGTATAACTTAAATTTGAGTATAACTAAATGCAGCAGTTGAGCATAACAATGAGCGCAACTTAAGTTTATCAATAAATGAATATATGAGTATATAAAAGGGAAAAAAGGTGAAAATGTAAAATATAGAAATAAGGATATATGGAAATAAAGTAAAACTTGAGTAATTACATGAAAAGTATATTAAAAAGAAGAACAACAAAGTAAAAGCACATATTAAACAAACCTTCCGAAGTCAATAAAGCTTCAAAAGTAGCTGCTAACATCCAGTCATCTGTCTGAAGGCGAACAGTGCGCACTGTCTCAACTACCCCACTTTGAGGTTTTAATGGGTTTTCTTGCAGCAACAACAAAACTCTCGGCAGTGGTTCTTAAAATGTAATGCCTTGTCACACATTGTGACTAGCTAACCACAAGTGAAGACCAGAGTCACGTACAAGTGGGCCAAAGCTTCACCTTGAATTTGAATTTTGAATGTTGTCGAAATGTAAATAAAAGTAAAATTAATCACTGTAAAACTCGTGTTCTGTGTCATTTTGAATCAAATTTAACAAGAACTCACGAATTAAGTCTAAGAGGTCTAGAGGCTCACACCATGGTCTTTCCTCTGGTGCCATCCACTGGACAAACTTTACACTTTTTTTTTTTTTTTTACACTGCTAGCATCCAGATCCCTGTTGTGCTTCCTGTAATGAGCTGTCGTCCCACTGGGCTGCCACAGACGTTCAGTCTTATTATTTTGCACCTGGTTCCTCGGAGGGTGATTTTCCAGGAGGCAGAGGTGATGAGCTGTGGAGCTGGAGGAGGCTCTTTGAGATGCAAATGTCCCCCACTCATCCATGCAGCTCCAACA
>NW_019524730.1:56522-67844 GCF_002814215.2 Seriola lalandi dorsalis | reverse complement strand
AAAATGTTGGCTGCCATATGCTGAGAAAAAAGTTGCTGAATTTAATCTGGGATTTCCAGAAATGTTCAGTTTGGGCACCAAGTGCTCAGATTCTAAGTTTATGTCCATAATGATGTCACAATGAAACAACAATACATTAAAGTACCCCTAACTGATCCTTAACTTCCCTCTGAAAACAGAACAAACAATCAAAGTGTTTAGTGTCATAGCAAGAGATCCCTTCATTTGAAAAACCTCTGTTAAGAAATTTAGTTCATTTTAAGGAGTACATGATTTTGCCCTTAATTAGGGCCTGAGCAGCGACTGGTGTGAGGACCCTACTGAAACTGTTGTGTTCCTTCTTTATTTCTGAGGGCATAAACATGCTTGAAAACAATTTTGGCGTCATTTTTGCGGATGTCATACTTAAACAACTCTACATCATTTTTGGTCAGTCTAATCTTAAGACCTTTGCTATGCTAAATTGAAATTTATTTGAGTTTTCGTCGAAAATGAAAATTGAGTTCATGTCAAAAAACAATGTTGGCTAACTGACGTTGTGACGTTCAGCAGACGTTGGGTTTTTGTGACATTACCTCACGACTAAAATGTCGGTATTCTAAATCAATATGACGTTGGAAGACATTTGAATTTGATAATTTAACATTACAACTTAAAAACCAACACAGTATCAACTTCGTCAGTATTCTATGTTAAATTGATGTTGGCCTGACATTGAATTTTGGTCATCCAACGTCACAGGCGACATTCGACCAATTATCACCGTCTGCCTGCTCGGTCATACTCACTCTTTGTATTTGACTTTTTGGTTGTAAAATTTAAAGAGATACTTTTCAAAGGAGACCAGGGTTAAAGCTTTAATTAAAAAGGCTGAGTAGCAGTTTTATTTTGGGGACAAAATGTGGTTATCTGGTAACAAGATAAAGAATTCTTATTTAGTATTCATGTATTTAATAAAGTAGAATTACTCAGATTTGGGCTACACTAACAGACAATGTAAATGATTACAATAAATTTTGGGGATTTTCTGTATGAATAGATGGGTTTTCACACAAAGTACAAATATCAAGATAATATTAAAGTTACTTATACTGTACCTTAAACGGATATTTCAATTAAGGTGCAAGTTCAGGGGCCCAACCACAACATTGGCTTAATTAATAGATGAATTGATGGATTATAATAAGGAGCCTTTTATAGCAAATATAATGTAATTAATCCATTAAAACCACCGTAACATACTGTAACCAGAGAAGCTGAGTGTGTCCTGGTCACCTCAAATCACGTCATGGCAGACGTGGCCTTTGTTGTCGGTCTTATCTCCTGTGAATTTCCCTGCCTGCTTATTGACAAAGGCAGCCAAATACACTCACACTTCATTATGGAGAGCAGTGACATCAGCCGGTCGGTGGGTTACCAGGATACCTGGAGAGAGACTCGGCCATCCAATTAAAACACAAGAAGAAGAAGAAGAAAAAACAGGCTCCTGATCAGCGCAGATAATTGTTTTCAGACAGCTGCTGCTGCTTCAGTCAGTCCGCTGCCACACTGAGAAACAGACGAACAACCACAACCAGCTTTACACACACAGACGGTGAGTCGATTAATAAAACTGATGGTGTGACGTGAAAAAAGTTGTAGCTTCAGTTTAGACACACTGCAAATGTTTTAGATGTTGTTAATTATTTAGAGAGCTTTCTCAAAATGAATGTGTAAGTTTATTAGTAGTCAAATGAGCATTTCTTTATTTCACCAGACAGGTCACATAACAACATGATGAAACTGTTCAGCTGATGTGAAGAAAATAATAAGTAACGCTAGATTTCTTTTGTTCAAATGAACATTACAGTTTTTCTGAACTGATGGTTATTAAATCAGACTAGAGTTAGAATTTATTTTTGTACAGATTTAAGTGCATGTTATTAATTTTTATGATGCTATTCTCTAACCTGGTACCTACTAGTACTTACTAATAAGTATGTGCTGTTGGGTCAAGAATCTGGTGCTTCTCAGAAAACTCCCAAAGGAACAAAGGGAATAAAAATAGATCAAAATGCTTTACTTTCAATGTTGAAATGTTGGTCTGTTTGCACTGTTAAATTAATCATTGAGTTGCAGCCCATTTTTTACCCTTGGAAACAAAAGTTATTTTAGACAAAAAGCTTATATGTCTCAAATACGTGCATTTAAACCACGTCACCTACAGGCAGGTTGATGACCAGGGTGGAGCCATGGAGGAGGAGGTCCGATACTAGATATTACTATACTTTTTCTCAAGAAGTCTCAAAAACCATGCAAGATATGAATCACTAGGAAATGTTTTTCGATCTTAATTTTAGAAATATTGTTTGCTAGTTTCCTAACTATTCTTTATGTTATGTTGCCCATTAAGAAAAAGCTTGCTAGTTAGCTCAGATAGCAGCAGACAAGCTAATCCGGCATTAGCTGTGCAGCTAAACGAAACCTATGCCCATGTAGAAGGAAAATACGACAATATAATATTAAATTTAATTAGAAATAACTTAAGTACCTCTGCAGTTTTCTTTCACTGCGAAACTAGACCGTCCCCTTTCGAAGGCTACTTTAAATGTCACCTTCTTTTCTTGAGAAACAAATGAGCCAACGGGTCGCAAACAACGCAGACAGAAAGCCACTTTTAAATGTGAGTACAGGGTTTCGGCTCAGTTCAAAAGCTAACAGTACAACTGTTAAAGCCAAGGGCCTTTAAACTTCCACGTTTTTGTGAGAAAAAATTGCGTGCTGGCAAGGGTGGTAGGCGACAGGAGGCGTGCTTAGAGGCAAAACAGTGATGGCGGGCACAGCTGGTGACACAAACTGAAAACCCTCTGTATGCCAGACCACCTCATTTCAGTTTGGCCTTTGCGGTCTACCATGGCTACAAAGGGCCACACACTTTCATAGGATGCAAGTCAAATCCAGTCAAATTGGAGCTGTTAAGAGAGGGAAATTATTATCCTTTTAATCTGCACTTATTTATTATGTTGTTATGAGAAATTAACGGTTTGTGATTTAATCATCATTAATAAAACGTTCATATTTTTTTTAATTTATGAAGAGGCAGTCGTTTTAGTGTTCTGAATCAACCTGACATGTAGTTCATCGCTAAACTGAATTATTCCGCCCATATAAGAAACGCCTGTAGATTCATCAAACGATCCCTGAGTGATTTGTTTATTTTTTCCCCCGTAGTTGCCTTCCAGGTAGTTTTCCTCTCAAGTTATATACAGGTCATTCTTTTCCTTCACAAATCTTAACTTCCAGCCAGGTCTCACCTTGTTTCTACCACTTATTAACTAAACTGTTTGGTTGGTAGAGACTGTCGTGAGTTTTTCACACCACCTGGAAGGCACAGCTGAGGGCAGGAAGTTGCACAGAGAGCGCATGCGGCTCCGTGGTGATGCCGCTCTCCTGGTGGTGGTGCCGTCCAGTAGCCCAGCCAGCTAGTCACGGGAGCTCCGTGGAAATTATGATATTTGCGGTGTTTGTCACCGACGTAAGGCTGTGTTGTGTGGCCGCGTAATAAACACAAGATGCGGTTGTAGTTGTTGCTGGGGGGCGTAATGTGCTGCAGCACCCGCATACGAGCAGCAAACAGCGGGTAGTTATGCTAACTAGCAGCGGCTAGCTCGCTAACGTTCAGTTTTTTTTATTTTTTTTTTATTTTAACCGTTAACCACTTGGGCCGTCATGTTAGCTCCGTCCTCCGGTGTTCACACTTTACTTTACTGCGGCATTTCTTCCCCCCGTGGGGCAGAAATAACCGACGGTTAGAGCCCACACCAGCCCAACAACATGACCCCCACACAGTGAGCTAGCAGGCTGCTGTTAGCGGCTAACTTAGCCGGTGATGCTAGTAGCAGCAGCAGAGTCCGTCCACGCCGCCCGCAGCTGAAGTCATGTCCGTCCCATGGAGCTGAAGTGTCGCTCGGCTTGCCAAAGATGACGGCCCGCAAGAGCCGGGTTTTTGTGCCTCTGTCTGCAGGAGGCGGAACATGGAAGCCGAGGAAGAGTGGAACAAAGACCTGAGTGCGCACAAGCTGCTGGATAAAAAGGTGCTCTGCAAGCAGGATGGAAGGATCGGTAAGGCCGGTGTTTTTCCCCACCTGTTTTCTGAACTAAATCATCACTTATCACCACCCATGGGTTTGTTAGGTTCACGGCAAGGTGACCTCTCATCTACAGGTATAGCGAGGACTCTGCACAGCCTGTTGAAAACCCAGAACACACTGCTGATTCAGTCCATTACCCGCTCACAATGTGCAGGTAGGTGAAACCCTCCATGGAAAAGGTCTAATTTCCAACTTTATCTGAATGTAGAAAATGCTTCTAAATTTGATGGGTTAGATGTTCATGTGCAGGTAGGATGACTTCCAGGATAGAGAGGTCCAATGCAGCATCCTGTCAGCTGAGGCCCATCTAATGCAGAGTGTTTGAAAAGCCCCAGTTTCTACCTTTTCCTGCATGTCATTCAAGTCACAGAGCCGAGCGTCATTTTACCTAAAAGAGATATTTCTTGTATTGTTTGCAAAACTTAGATGCTACTGGTCTGATGGTACTTTTAAAAATCCTCAGACTCTTCTAATCGTCTGTGTAAAAACATTCTTCTTTTCTCAAAACACTGGAAAATTAGTTTATCTTAACACTTTGACCTGTTGTCCAAACTCTAATGTAACTCAGTTTGACAAAATATCACTGATACAAGAAGAAACAAGAAAAAACTTGAATACATGTCAGCACAGTATTATGTTTATGTAAATATTTATATAGAATAGTTAAGTAAACATAGACAAATGCAGTAGATATTATAGGTGATGTTACTGTGATTTCCACTGGACAAATTGAGAAAGGACGCACGTCATTTCCAGCCGCCATCTGTTTTTTCATTATAAAATTAATCCTGGAAAATTGTCTTGACTTAGTCTCTTAGTGAGAGAGTGATAAAATGACTGACTAGTGTCACACACTCAATTTAACCACAAAAAAACAACCAATTATTTTGGCTCCTTTCCAGAGTTGGCCAAACTTTTTGTTCTCTCAAAAGGGTTAGATCAGGTGTCTTTGACATTTGGCATTGACATGTCCTCCTGTGTCCCAGGCTCCTGTCCAAATCTGATGATGAGTAGGAGCGAGCACGCCGATGCGAGGCCCGTCCCTGTGGCCCTCACCCCCCAGCTCCCCCCCAGAGCTCACCGGCCCCTCTGCGTGTCGGTCTCCTCCGACAGCAGCGGACGCTTCAAAGCTCTGGAGACGCAGGAGTGGAAGAATAACCTCAAAGCGCAGGTACGACTAAACATACACAAACTGCAACAGCTGCAACATCTTCAGCAGGAGTCAGCAAAACTAATAACTGTTCAAAGAAATGAAATGCCAGAAATAAAAGTTTACTTTCTGACTTGTTAACAAGAAGGTCACTTGGCCATCCAGAGACTCCTGGGGTGAAGAGTTATACGGGTTATACGGGGGACTAGATGTCAGGTGTGTTATACGGGGGACTAGATGTCAGGTGTGTTATACGGGGGACTAGATGTCAGGTGTGTTATACGGGGGACTAGATGTCAGGTGTGTTATACGGGGGACTAGATGTCAGGTGTGTTATATGGGAGACTAGATGTCAGGTGTGTTATACGGGGGACTAGATGTCAGGTGTGTGTTTGTTGCAGATGGAGCAGGCCCACAGTGCCGGAGCAGCCAGCAGCACAGGCTCTCTTGAGCGAGCGTCTCTCTTCTGCGCCTCGGCCTCCACCACAGCGTCCAGCTCTGGCCTGTCCAGTCCAGTGGAGATCCTCAACAAGAGCAAGTCCTCCAGCCGCTTCTCTCTCTTCTCTCCACCCTGGAACAGCAGCTCCGAGTCCGACTCCAACCCTCCGTCCCGTTCTGGTTCCAAGAAGTTGCGCAACTACAGCAGGAGAGCCGCCACGGGGCCGGCGGGTGCCAGGGGCCCTGATACGCCCGAGCCCAAACCTAGCGGCCCTGAACACTTCCAGTACTCCGAACCTGTCATCTCCAAGGTGACGGACTACATCTACGTTGGCAACCTGAACGCGGCATACAACGGTCGCACCCTGTGCCGCAACAACATCGATAGCATCATCGACATGAGTTGCGTGCCGGGAGAGCCGGGGCCCAGCCTCAGCCTCATACCCTGCACCTGCTCCCGCGGCACCCGCCACAGCTGGTCCCGCCTCAAGGTGGACATCGGAGACGTGCCGGGCGCTCTGGGCGACGGCCCGGCCCTGAAGCAGCGCTGCTTCGAGGACATCAACGAGTGCATCGACGCCTCCACCGAGAAGAGGAAGCGCGTCCTGGTCCACTGTCGGGACGGGTTCTCCCTGGCACCGACGTGTATCATCCAGTACCTGATGGTGAAGCAGAACATGAGGCTGATCGCCGCCTACGAGCTGCTGAGGGCCAAGTACCCGGTCAACATCAGGGAGTGCCACCAAAATGTGCTGGTGAGCCTGGAGAGGGCGCTGCGGCCGGGGGGCAACGTCGACCCTGAGTGCTTCAAACAGGCCATCTCGCGCAAAGTGGCGTGGACCTGACTCAGTTTCCCATCATGCTCGGCTGCTGCTCAAGGCTCTCTTTATTCCTCCACCCTCCCATGGTATTAGATATTTACCTAAAAACAACCAAGGGCAGCTGTACTTTCCCCCGTAAACTGGTCAACTGGATATAATATCGTTCCCACTTGAGTTCAGTTGTTGTGAAACTTTGATGAATTTGATGTTTCCTCCTCAAACCTGTAAATGTGACCTGCCTGTGATGCCCCTCCCCCCCTCCCCCCTAACAGAACAGGATACGCAATAGACTTCACTGTAATGTATACAGCTTCTCGGTATAACGATGTAATAGTGTTGGCTGTATAGTTGATATAGTCCTGCTTCAGTCCTGTGCCATGCCGTCGTGGTGGTGTTTTATATCAGGGGAATTTCTTAATGGGAGATCTCAGGAGATAATTGATGTCATTCCAGTACAGGGTGGGAAGTTACTCATTAGTCTGCGGCCCCGTTCACACTTGGGAATTAAATGCATCTTGGTGAGCTGCGTTTGGAGATATGTCCGAAAGGGATTGAAAAAGTTTAGGAAAAATGCGAAGGTATTCACCAGGTCGCCTCCACCCTAATAACACAACATAACCACTAACAGTTGAGATTCAAAATAACTCGGATAAGGATATTTAAAGGTACTCAGTGGACTTTTCTTTCACCAAATGATGTATGGCTTGCATGTACTACATGTTGCATCACCCCGTCCTCGTGCACATGCAAATAGATCACGAGATGCAAACAAAACGGGGACCAGTTCATCAAAACGTTTCTCCACAGCTCCACTAGTGGTCATCAACTCCACGCAGTAACTTTAACTTTATACCTAAAGTGAGTTATCAAGCAGCCTAAACTTCCTGTCTGGCTTTATTGCTGCTGAACCCGAACTGTGTTTTAAGAGCAGTTTAACTCTGATTTTAATTTGCAAGTGAAATTGAAACATAAGCTCAAGATGCATTTTAGAAATGTCTCTAATTCCAGGGGTGAACTCAGATCTGTTGAATATAGATTTTGACTAAATCTGACAACGAAGCAAGTAACTGGCCATCATGTGTTTGGAGGCTTGTTTTTCTTCCTAAATAATCTGTTTTGCTGATTAAAATGGTTGTTTGAATATAGTAGCCAGTGTAGTTGGTGGGTTAAAAAAAAAAAAAAAAACTTTTCCAACCTTGTTGAAACGAAGCTGCAGCTCTGAAGATCGGAGGATGTTTGTGTGATCTTTGTCACCGTTGGATCTATCGCCACTGACTGGATTACATTACTGATGAATCTGCTTCTACTGCAAGAGGGAACTTTGCACACGGACACATGTTTTAAATCTTGAACTGCTTCTGTTGTTTGTGACCTTTTTCACGCTGTTTTTTTGTGTGTTTTCCGAGGTCATACTTACCCGACCTCTCCTCTGTGAGGAAGACTGTAGCCCTGTTTTCAGCCACAGTTTGTTTGGTTAAATCTCTCCGGTGGTGCTCAGACTGTGGCTTTGTGAATTTGAACTTCGGTGTATGCAGTGAAGCTGGGTGATGTGCATCTCTGTGGATTATCAGTATTAGTGTGTCAGTGCCACTGATCTGCGATTCAGGGTTAACACTGCAAGAGATGATTTTGCACTACACGCGGGGGTTGCCCAAATGCAAGTGTTGCCTTTTATTTTAATATTGATTGATTATTTTATTTTACTATCAGCTATGAGTTTGCCAGTTACCATGTTTACATGCCCATGATAATAACCACATTAAGGGAATGGTTCAATTAAAGTGTTTACATGGTTCACAGTATCTGTTTTCCCTGACAAGTTTACATTTGTTTGTTGTGGAGGGCTGGAACTAAAACAACTTTCAGTCTCAACATCAACCTTTGTTCAAGGTTTCACAGTAAGGCCGTGTTTGAAGAAAACAGAAAATCATCAAATCATCACAAATTGGTTTTTCTGTTGTTTTTTTTTTTATATATAAATGACAGAAAAGATTAATTGATTTTGAAAGTAGATTATTTTTTCTGTATATCAACTACTGGATTAATCATCTAATAGGTTCAGCACTTATGTCAACATTAGGTGCATGATAGGTTTGGAAACTGGTGCTACAGACACAGTTCAGTCAGTACTGACAAAAGTAGAGGTTTAATATGGCCTGTGTTAATTTGAAGGCGACTATAGTAAAGAAAAGAGGGAAAATGACTGAATTCTTCTTTCCACATCAGCCATTATGGTATATTATATTATGTTATATATATATATTTTTTATATAAGGCATAAATCAATACCTTCCTGAAATCAAAAATCAGAATTCATTGACATTCCCAAATTGATGTGATGATTGAGCAAAAGTCTAGTTTGTCTAATGGATATCTGTTATTTAGCATAATGTGGATGAGACCAAGTAGACCAAAGGTGCAACACTTTACACCATCTGGATCGCCTTAATCTGATTAAATTCATATGATTAGTGGGTACATGAATATATATAGTCGATGCGCTGACCTCAGCTTTAAATTTACTTACCCAACTATGTGACTTCTGCAGATTTTTGAGGACAGAAGTGATGGGAAATATTTAAAAATTAATTTTTTTCAACTTGTGGGATGCTATTTTTATCCCGCTAGTCAGGTAAGATCCATCAGGTTGTGCTCCGACTAAAACTTTACTGCTTCCTGTCCCACCTTTCTTCACCACAACATGCAAATATATTTTGTCATGCCAATTGTGGTCTGACTGGATTTAATTAAAGATAAAAAAGGAAAAAAATATATAGTCAGCACAATTTGTCATAATGGTTCCATTTAAGGGCTACGGGTTCGATTGTAGTTTGCTAATGGTCCAGGTTAGCTAGCTAATGCTATCTGAAGCTAGATTAGCTAATGGTGGCTAATTAATGTCCTCAATCAATGAAACTGCTGTACAAAAACATGAACCAGACACATTAGCCTAGTGTGTTCTCTATAACATATTAGTTCAATAAAGATAGTTTTGCTCTAAAGTCGTTAGCTTGTCAAGTTTGGCTCTGTTTAAGCTACAGTTCAATTAAGTAGCTAAATGTTTGCTTCAGGTTAGCTTACGGTTCAGTTCAGTGGTTAAAATTTTGAATTTTGAAAATGAAATCTTAAACTATCAAAAACTGAAGGTGTTCTTTTAGCATAAACCAGGCAGAGGAACCTGAGTAGTCAAATACAGGCACGTTGTAGCTCTAAATTTGTTAGCTAGCGAGGTCTGAAACTACCCCTCTTGCACAACGCTGAAGCTGTGTTGTCAAACCCAAAAATTAATTACTTTTAGCGTAAAGCATGAGCCAACTGATATTAACTGATATCACATTTTCTCCCTAGATTAATTCAATACTTTAATTGACTCTAAATATGTTAGCTAGCAAAGTCTTTTCTTAGTTCTGGTTGGCTAACGGTTTGTGTCCCCCTTCAATCAATGAAAAAACTCCTTGTACAAATCTTATGCTCTGAACTTAAACGCTCCATTGTCAAAGCTGAAGCACAAACCAGAGGGATATTAACCCACTGTTTTTACCGTTAGGTAGTCGAGTTTCGTTAGCTAGTTAAGTTTGGTCGCCGTTAATTAACAGTTTGACGGTTTTCGTCTTGTTCAGTCAAAGAAATCTTTTCCCCTCGTATGCAAGTTTGTCATGGTCTGAACTTTGAAGCTGTGTTGTAAAAGCTGAAGAATTATTTATTTATTAACAGGCAAGATATTAGCACACTGTTAGATTTTCCATTAGCTAGTGCGCTAACGTCTGGTGCCGAATCAGTAAGTAAATTTTCTACTGTTCTGTTTTGTGGTTATAATTTTATTTCGTACTGGTAAACGGTTTGTTTCCTGTCGAATCAAAGAAAAGATCTCGTCATGATGCAATATGTTTAGCACAAACCATATTAGCCTGCTGAATAATAACTCACTACTTACTACATAATAAACCTTTCTGATAATAAAAACAATGCAAATACTAACATTATTAAAAAGGGCAAACGGTATCTACATTGAGGGATTTTTTTTTTGTTTGTTTGTGTTTGTATTTTAATTTTTCAATCTTTATATTTCTTTGGTTCATGGGCAGCCCCAGTGAGAATCAGCTGTTTAGGGCAGTTTTAACAACATTAACCCTGCAGCACAGTTCAGTCTCGACGCGTGCGGAGTGGAAACTAAAAGTATGGTGCCTTCATCCGAAGTCGTCTCGTGACCGTACGGTGACATTTGCACACTTTGTAAGACTTTAACTTCTCTCAGTATGTTGTAAAATGTTCAATATTTTTTGATGTTTTATTTTGGGCAAAAAAAAAGAAGAAAAAAAACAGTATGACATTTGTGTAAAGTGGTCCTGTAATATATTTGCTAGCCATTAGTGTACAGTACCGGTGTTTAACTAATGCAGGTGGTGATGAGACTGAAGCAGAAGATATATTTAATTCTCATACTGTAGTTGACACAGTGTCGGCATATTTTGGTTTATCCCTTATTCTAAAAGTCAAAGTCCTCATATCCAACTGAATCGGTTTTCTAACTCGTTCTCTCAGGTGATTTCTCAGTGGGCCAGAATGTTCTCGATGAATATGATGTTCAGAAATGTGAAGCGATGTGTTTCTCATGTCATGTTTCTAAAGTCAGATATAATTTGTACTGTTGAAATATTAAAGGAAAACATGTACTTGGCAGTTGTTGTTTTTTTTGTTCAAGGCTCCGCCGACCGCTCTCTCATCGTCAGTGTGGATCTGTGGCGTCACATGCTGCAGGTCATCTGTCACCGGCAGTCATGAC
>NW_019524730.1:46102-56502 GCF_002814215.2 Seriola lalandi dorsalis | reverse complement strand
GGGACCGCTCTACCAGAGAGCGCATTTAATGTTTTAAATTTATTGTTTAATATGAATATATTTGTTATTATATATAGTACGGGACACTTCACAGCTGCAGACTCTGTGATTCGTGTTGAACTGAAACGTTTTTCAGCTGGGGGGGGGGGGTCCGCCCTCTTCCTGGTTAAGCCGCGCCTACACTCGATGTCGGACCACGTGTTTGTTTCTGCTGTTTTCAGTCGCTTTTCAACTGAGCCAAAGAACGTTAGCTTGTTTTCCATGTTGAGTCCTACCTTTAGTCACATTTGCTCCCTGAATCTCAGCTGCTGCACGTACTCCGACTTCCTGTGTCAGCATCATGTGTCCCATGTTTGCTGCCCCTTTACTGCAAAATTCCCTCCAAAAATTTCCAGAGCCTAAGTTGACATCTTAACACGAATTAAGATATGTAATGTACAACTATGTGAAATGTATTTAGTAATGGCTACTCTTCCTGGGATCCCTCAAATTCATAAACAAGTCTTCAATGACAACAAACACATCAATACACATCACAATGAAACCCACAATACGCGACGCACAACAACCAACACCAACTCAAAACCGCTCTGATACACAGCTCACAGTAGCTCTTATTTAATCATTTCATTTCTTAATAACTCAGAAAATAAAACTTTATACAATTCAATCCACTAAGTCACAAAAATAAGAAAAAGAAAACATAAAAAAAAACATGTTTGATTCCCAGAAATGATGTGAGTTTGCAGCTGTCACTATTTCATCCATGTCCCACATTCGGTTTCCCTCAAACATCCTTTTGACTGTGTTTGTAAATGATTCAGTCCTTATTAATTGTCCAATCGTCCTCATGTACTTTCCGTTTATTAAATACATTTTTTGTAAACAAGTTTGCAGCTAATTAATAAGTAAACCGATTTATTTATGAGCTTTTTACTGTCATCGATCCAGTAGTTTCCCTCCTCCTGCCCCTTTTTATGATCTAAGGTCTGAAGAGTTTCCCTCTTCCATTTCGCTCTCCTCTCGCCTTCCCTCTCTTACTTCCCAGCTCCTGTTAACAGCTTCTTAATAGCCTCCATTTAGTGAGTCTTAAATGACCGTCTGCCCTCCCACCTGCTTCCCCTCGGCTTTCATCACTGGTGTTCCCTGGTTTCCTTCACGGAGAGAAGCGGCGTCAGCGACAGCCTCCGTTTATACAGCGAGTCTGACAGTGTTCATATGTGATCTTATTCTGTTTGTTGAGGGAGATTTTGTTGATTTGCCTCTTTTCTCCGCTTTAGTTCCCTTCAGCATCTCTGTGAACGTTTTCCTTTTGGGGGTCGGGGGGGAAATAATACAATCAGCGACACAAACTAGAAGGCAAGGGGTTATTTATAATGGTCAGATAGGGAGGAGATTTCGGGGTGGAGGGGAGGTCAGATATAATATTTCAGGTGCTGGTGAGCCCATTGGTCTGTGAGAAAATCAACTTCCATAAAGAGAAAGATGGGGTTTCCTCAGCCTTTGGGGAATGCAATATATACCAACTTATAATGCCAAAACTGAGCCTCTCCCCAAATCTCTCACTCCGTTCTGTTTCCATCTCCAGCCAAAAGGTGAGAAATCTTTTCTTTCCTCCGCTGGTGCTGATTTGTTTGCACAAATTTGATTCATATAGAAGCCTTTTGGTACTGTTCATAAGGTTTTCGGTTGTTTTGGATGTCTGTGAAATGGACCAGGGGGTAAAAGAATCCAGCTCGTTAGACAGTGTTTCTGTGAGATGATGAAGGCGATGATGTGGACTGAGGAGTTTTTGTGGATGTTACCGAGGTTAGTTTTTGTGATGAAGGGCTCGGTGCTGCAGGTGTGATGAGTTGTGTTGGTGTAAGTGGACTCTAGAGTTGGAAAGTGATAGTCCCAGTGTTTATCGCTGTGTCATCAAAGACTGCACGAGGAGTTATAACGTGTCAGAGCCAATAAAATGAACCCTGGCTTCATGTTTGGTCCAGTTTTGCTCACAATAATGCATTTTTATGTTAGTAACAGAATGCAATATCAGGAAAACAGCTTTGTGAATATGTTGCTGTTAATTTATTTATGGTGTGTCTGTATACATACATACATACATATATATATATATATATATATGTGCGTACATAACTTGTAATATGTTCTATTATATTTAAATTTTAAATACATTCATGAATGGTTTGTAATGTGAATTTCATTTGCATCTGAGATCCTGGTCTCAAGGCACAAAAGAAAAAATGATATATTATTTTTATTTACATAATTATTTTCTCTTACTTTTTACTTTTTTTAGGAGTTTTTCCTCCACTTTTACTTTCTCTTAGAAAACCTGCTAAACAACATTTAGACCATCACAGGAGACTAAAACTCTCTATTTTAAAACTCTATTATTTTGGTCGAACAGTCTCTTCACCAACCTTTAAGGCATGTTGATGTCCTCCAACTCTTGAGATACACGACTATTTTAAGGGAAAAAGAATAGTTAATTAATTACAAAAAAACCCCAAACTTTAATTAGCAATAAGAAAGTGAGATGTTTTGGCTGCTGTGTCTGTAGCTGTGCTCAGCAAAGAATCAACTGACACTGGCAGATATTTGACACTTGATAACTGGGCAGAGTTCGGTCATTACCGAGGAGATTTGATATTTAACATATTGAAAACGTAACACTTATCTACCACCTAAAGGTATGGCAAATATTTTCGTATGCTGATGATACTCCACTTTATATGGATAATATTTCAGTCAAGTGTATGTCTTGCAGTGAAACCTATATATGGACAATTAAAAAAAACATTTTTTGTTGTTTACTGTAATGTGACCAACAGTTTAATTTCAAACTAAACTCCTCGACTTTAAAGTAAGTATAGAAATATGTAAAATTGTTTCAAATACGAATCTCACAGTTCAAATTTTTATATTTAAAAATCCAAATTCCAATATATAAATAAAAAAATAAAATGTCATATAATTTTATAACAACAATATAACATAATCGGAACAATTAGAGTTCAATTATGAAAAGTGAACATAAACCTTTTGTAGAAACTGGATCTGTTTGTGTGGCTAATGAGAAAAGTTCATTTAGCAGATGTAGATGTAGATTTAGAAGAGAAAATGCTTCAGACTCTGTGTTGGTATTGGCAGATACTCTGGGATAAATAAACCTGATTGATCTGCAGAACCAGGATCAGTGCCAACTCTATCATTTTTTTTATTGTGTTGGTGACATAAAACCTGATTCATTTCTGCTCCATTTTTGGTTTGTTGTGAGACATCTAGATCTACCCAGTTTTAAAAGACAATACTTCAATGTTAAAGGCCTAAGACCTGGGACGGTATCGGCCACGTAGCGCCTGATCCACTTTTTATCCTTTCTTTGTGCATTAATTGGTTAAAAATCTAAATTTTCACAGTGTTGTAAAAGAAGATTTTGTGGAATTGTGAACAAAAAAACAACCCTACATTTTTTTTTTTTATTAAAAACTAAAGACTGAAATAATTGTTGAGTCATCTTAAAGCCCGGAGAGACTTCAGTTCTCTGTTCTCTGTTTGGACGCAGTGATTGCTGATCTGAATTGTTCTGCACGGCCTCTATTTTAAGAGAAGATGGCTGATGTCTTGGTCACGTCCGAGATGTTTGTACCAACAGAGGAGGTATCAGGTGTTTCTTGATAATCTTCCAGCAGACAGACTTTTCATGACAAGGATGCCCAGGGGGGGACAACTGGACCCCAGATCCGTGCCCTAATTTAGACAAGAGGTTTTTCCTCGAGGCGGCCCGCTGATCCTCGAGTCAGTGTCGTGTTTCTTCTAAGTGGAGTTATTATTTGGGAAAAACCGGACAGAAGAATTCCTGTTCCTGCTCAGCCTGACTGCGCCTTCACCCTGTTGCCCATTCCCATCTTGTTGTGTTAGCCGAACACCACACAGTTAATGACTTTTCCCAATAAATACGCTCTAAAAACGTCTTGACCTTTCATTATTTCCAAATGGAAAATTGTTTTTTTTCCGCAGGTTTGAAGCCAAACAAACGTCAACATGTCAGAGTAAGTAATTTTTGGTCTCATTTATGTGTTCAAGTTCATTAGATTTCATACCTATAACTCTTAACATTTTAAACTTAAAGACCTATTGTTCCACTCGTAAGATCAACACGTATCTAACTCAGGATTCTCTATTGTAGAAGTGTTTGTGCAAATATTTGTACCATTTAAATTTCCTATTATTGAGTTTCTAACATGAATATGAAATTATATGAATCCCAAATGACCATCACGACAAATTGTTGTTGTGTTTTCTCCTCAGGAAAAAGATGTCTTCGAGTCGCAAGCATCATCTGAAGGTAAAAGACTCCTTCAAGTTAGTTTTACGAACAAAAGCAAAGAGGTTAATAACAAGGTGTTTATGAACATCTAAGAGTTACCTAAATGTTCGATGTGCTGTATCCTTGGCAGAGTTTGATGCTGGCCATCGCCAAAGGTTTACTGGAAGAGGAGGAGAGGGAACAAGAGGAGGAGAGGACGAGGTACATGGCTGAGAACTGCCCTCATCTGTCTATGCCCAGGAGCATGCAGGAGCTGCAGGTACGTCACCAACACGCCAACACCGACACATGATCACGCTTTCAACACGTTCATGTGCTGAGGATGAGCATAATACAGTTGGCCCTGTAATGCTAGGTCAGTTCGTAGTTCAGTACGGTCAATGGACTGCACTTATAGAGCGCTTTCTATTCCTAGACCACTCAAAGCACTTTACAATACTTCACATTCATACGTTCATACTCTGATGGAACAGCCATCAGGGGCAACGTGGGGTTCAGTGTCTTGCCTGGGGAAACTTTGATGGGAATTGGAGAAGCCGACCTTCTGATTAGTGGATGACCTGCTCTTCCTCCTGAGCCACAGCCGCCATATTAACAAATTTCCTCATCAGCTTTCGTTGATATTGCGATGAACTTGTCGCTGCTGTTTGTGTTCAGGAGCTGTGCAGGGAGATCAACCACAAGATCGACGTGATCGATGAGGAGAGATACGACCTGGAGATGAAAGTCAACAAGTCCAACAAGGAGGTAGATTAAATAAAATAATTCAACATCTTAAATCCTGCAGTGGTTTCACTCATCATAAACTCACGCTGTTTTCCCAAATATTCTTCAAACCTACATAACTTTATTTTAAAATGTAGAGGAGGCTTTTCTCTATTCCCACCCTCAGGATAAACTTTACATTTTTACCTCCATTTTTAACTGATAAGACTTTAAAAATAGAGAAAATGCATATTTTTCATTCTGTCAAGCACAGGGTAAAGAAAACTGTATTTCATGCCACTGAAAGGTTTAGAAACAAGATTACAACCCTACAATATAGAGTATTCAGAGTAGATAATTATTGTATGGCTGAACTAGGTTGTAAATGTCACTGAAGTGTTCAGTAGTGAGCTGACTCTGCTTGTAATGAATCCAGACTCTGTCTCGTCTTCACCTTCCAGATCGACGACCTGAAGATCAAAGTTCAGGATCTCATGGGCAAATTCAAGAAGCCCGTCCTGAGGAAAGTGCGTATGTCCGCTGACGCCATGCTGAAGGCTCTGCTGGGCTCCAAACACACGGTCAACCTGGACCTCAGGGCCAACCTGAAGCAGGTGAAGAAGGAGGTGAAAGAAGAGGTGAGGAGCTGGACTCATTTCTGTTTGCACCTTTCATGATGCAAGTAAACTGACTCAAACTCCCTATATCATTAGCTATTATTTGTCAAGCTGCTATCACCTCATTGATATTTGTCTAAATCTGCCTCTAATATCAACAACGTTTTATTAAAGGAGCCATATGTAAGTTTGGCTATTGCTACATATCATGTTAGCATTAACAGCTGTTAACTCACCAGTCTAGAGGAAACATCAAACTTCATTCACTCACCAGGAGTTTTCTCCAGCGGTGGAAAGCAACTCTTGTTTTGCTTCTATTTCTATCACATCTTTTCTTGTAATGGCGTTAGCATGCTAACCAGCTAGCCCCGGCCTGTTTGGCCTATCTTTTCGCTTTCCAATACCGAATCGCTGTACCGTCCACTCTGAAGTAAAGCGCTGCACAGAGGAGGTATTATAGCCTCTTGTACTGTAAATACAACAATGGCTGTAGCTCTTGGCAAAACTGGTAAGTAAACAGCTGTTAATGCTAACGCTAGCTATGTACCAATATCAAAACTCACTGATAGCTTCTTTAAGGCTTGTATCAGGTGGGTCCGGTCAAAGGAAAGTAGGACATTAACCAGTTATTGTGTACTTTAATATTTGGAGCAAATCTTTATAAAAAACTTCTCATTTAAAGAGCGAAGTAAAGTTTGATGAAACCACCTGCTCCAGCTCTGATGTTTGGTCTTCTGGGTGTTTCAGGATAAGGAACTGCGTGACGTCGGTGACTGGCGTAAAAACATTGAAGACAAATCCGGTATGGATGGGAGGAAGAAGATGTTCGAGGCCGAGGCTTAAATCAGTGTCTTAATAAACCTGCAGTATTTATAGTCTGTTTTTCATGGGCTGGTTTGGACTGGTTTGGACTGGTTTAACTGGGTTTTAAACTGTAGAAACTTCAGTTGAATAAACAAGCAATACTTGCTGAAGGAGCTGTTTCCCTTTATCTTTACGTTGTTTTACATGTATTTGTTGAAGAAACTGTATCAAAACATAATAGTCAAACACCACTGGTCTTGAAAGACTATTACAGATTTATTAATCATCATCATCCTTAATTTAGTGGTCGCTTTGTGTCATTTATGGTCATTTTGTCACTTATGGCCAATTTGTGTTTCTGAGTGGCCGTTTGTGTCCCATTGTGTGGTCATTTTGTGTCCTTTCATAGTTATATTGTGTCTCTTTGTGATTGTTTTGTGTCAATTAAGCTCTATGACTTTCAAACGAGAAATAATAACACTTCATACAGAGGCCCTGGTGCAGGGGCCCCGGGGTCCCTGGGCCACAGCCTCTGTATGAAGATACAGATACAGCGGGTGGATGGAAGTTAATGAACAGAGTCCAGTTTCTTGGTTGTTGCTGTTTTATGACGTGCAAAGCCTCTAATAGAGTCAGACCGACTGACCCAGGCTGTCATCATCAACACTTTGTTGGAGGTGTCATTTTATGGTGACGGACACATGACCCCAGATAATTTCATATACATCATTTGTCCCCTTAAATCGACTCTACGAACTCTTCCCTTCTAACTGTTCTGTTGGAGACTCGTTCTCTTTGTTGGCGAACAGAATTTCTCCAGTTCGCTCAGGAACAGATCGGAGGTTGGTGAAGTCTTTTCAATTTCTTGTTTTGTTTGATTTTAACCTTTTGTCCTAAATGTTTATGATAATATTTATGTAACACTATTTAATAAATGGTTTATAAGACACTATAATGTAACAACAACTGTAAATAGAGGCGGGTGCATAAACATCATTATATATTATTGACAAATTAGTAAAACATAGTTGTAATTATATAAAATATGTGTTTATATGAGAGGTTATAATTGTTGACAAATACTGCACATTAATAAACACTTAAAAATGTCCTTATATCTGCTTAAAACTACATCACAGTGTGTTACAAAACATTTATTAAATTTTTATTTACTGCTCATAAATGCTAAATAGGGGCTTAAAGTTTGATGTTATTCATACTTATGGTCTTTTTGGCCTCCACTAGACTTTATACATGTATAACCTTGATATGACCTCGTATAATTGAGTTGACATTTACATGAAGTCAATTGTTTTGTTTTTACATTTCAGGTTTTCATCTGACTCTTGTACAGATGCACCTGGCAGCATCAGTACACCGTGAGTTCAACTTCCTTCAGTGTTTTCAGTGCAATCTGTAGTCCAAATATAAAGCAACTGTTGCTCCATGACAGAAATAAATAAGTTTGGCAGCGGACAGTAAGTTTAATTCAGAGACAAACACCAGACAACATTAAGTTATCGATATTTTCTGATACAGTCAAAAGTTCTTGTAAATGCTGTGTATGATCATTTAATGCTGTAGTTACAGATTGAGGACAAACTGATAGTGTTTGGCAGTCAGGTTAACAAAGGTCACCTCGCAGCCTGCACGTCTTTAAAAAAACTAATTACGCCTGATAATCAAAACAGATCATAATCTCTCATAAAACTTACTCTTAAATAGTTAGTTACATTTTTATTTGTCTATTTGTCATAACACCAAACTCAGTAATAGAATTAATTAATTGCAGCAAGAAAAATATGGAAATAAAACTGGATTGGATTGATGTGAAATCATTGGGTTGATTCCTGTGGGATTTATAAATACATCACTGTCTGTTAGTGGAAAACTTAAACCTGAACTACAATATGAAATATAAGATATTTGCAGATTAATATCCTCAATCAATCAGTGCAACTGCTCTAGTTTATATAATAATAAATGGCACTTAATGTACATTAATTTGTCTTTCTGCTGTATTTTCCAGATACAGTGACACAGATTTCATCCTGCAGCAAGTCAGTGAGTGTTTCCCTGTAACCTCTAAATAATGTCTGTCCTTCTTTCTATATATATACATTTAAATGAACTGCTGATTAGAAAATGCCGCAGTGCTTTAATCACTTTCCTGCATTTTGTCCGTCAGAAGCTCGATGGCACCAAATAATACAGATAAGAATCTTAAAGGGCGGGTTATTTATAATGAGGCGAGCCGAGGAAGGGGGCAGATGACACTGTACTGTATTTCATGACCTTGCCAGCTCATTGGTTTGACTGGTAATCCACTTCCATAAAGAGAAAGTGGAGGATTTAGAGGGCTATCAGAGATTGCAATATATACCTTCTTAACACTTCGTCTGCCTGGGACTCAGTCTGTGTCTCTGTGACTCTAACAAGCTGACAGCTCTGCTCGGTTAAAGTAAGAACAACCTTCTCTCAGTCTGATATTGGTTCGGTTTGTTTAGCAGATGTTGTTTGCATGCTCATTCCTCTGCATGACAGCAGCTGTAAATACTTCATCTTGTCGGTACGTTTGTCAGGAAGTTGTATTTGTCTTTCTTCAAATAACAATTCGTCAGTGGAAGTAAGTTTGAAGGTATTTTTAAAGGTGAAGTCTTTGGTGTCGGAGCCTTCAGACTGTTTGATGATAACTCACTTGGTGATGAGGCTACGTAGAGTGTGACTGGTTTATGTTGGCGCTCAACCAAGAGATAAATCAATGTTCCAATTAGTTTGATCAGTGTGTAGCGATGGTAAAATGGCAAAGGTTCATGATTGCTTGATGTAGAAGTGCTTAAATAGGAAATTAAGTGCCGGTTATAGAGAATTTTAGCAATTTACACATTTCAAAGTTGGTGTTTAATTGATGTAAAAGTTGTTCAAAGTATTTTTAGTGTTGCAAAAAGAGACAATTTGCATCAGATTTTGTTTTTTTTGGTTTCTTCTCTGTTTCGTTCATTGTTTCAGCTCTTTATTGTTGTGTTCTGGGTGGTTTCTCTGGATTTCTGTGGTTTTACAGGGGTAGTTGTCGTCCTCGGTTTAAAAATGCTCCGACATGTGCTCCGTCTGCTGCCGAGGCAAACTTGTGATTTACAGTCTGGTGATGTGGTGTACTGAAAGGAAACACCACTACAACACACGGATGTGAAAATCGATCTGTGAGTGTTTATCCTCCTGTCAGCGCCGAGGCGTTCAGAGGGGAAACCTGGACTAATCTGCAGCGGCTGCCAACCTCGGTCCCTGTCTTCACTTTACACTTCACTTTAATCCCCACTCCTCCAGATTTAGCCTGTTTCTCTCACAAGTGTTCGAGTGTTTAGGCAACAGCAAAGCTTCAGGTTGTCTCCTATAGGAGCTTTTACAACTGTTTTTTTTTTTGTTTCTGTGATCACAAAGTTTTCTTTTAAATATCCCTTTTTCCTAATTTAAGAATTAGGTTTTGGTTGAATGGAAATAAATGGCACTTATTGCTTTTTTGCTTTCAGAGAGTTAGTGACAAAGTTTTCAGTCTTAGGAGGAAAAACTGGATGAAACTTCACTCTCTTTTTTAGTTTTTAACATTTAAGCAACTGCAGAACTTTATTTCACCCTTAAAAAACAATGCTCCTACAATGGAGGAACTATTAAGATGGATTTTGGCAGTTTTTTCTTTCTTTTAGGTATTTTATTTCTCTTTTAGATACAGCTTTTTAAATGTTATTGTAACTTCTTGTGTGAAACAGATGAATGTGAATCTGGGGTCGAGCCAGTGTCGAGTTATTTTTGCGATATGCTCTAATGTCTTGGCTGTCCCAGGGATGTTCTTTGGTGTTGGGTTACTGCAAAACCCTTCCACCCTCCTCCTCCTCATTTCCAGAGACAATCCCACCCATGACATCCCCCCACCCCCCCACCCC
>NW_019524730.1:39578-45944 GCF_002814215.2 Seriola lalandi dorsalis | reverse complement strand
AGATACCCTCCAACCCCCCAACCCCACCAACCCTCGGCCTGTCACTGGTTTAAAGATGTCATTTGTTCCTGGGCCAGCTATGTGTTTTAGGATGCCTGCAGTGGTTGTCGGGCATCTTTTCTTTAAAGACGAGCCTTCTGTCATGTTTTTCTGTTTTTTTTTTCCTCCATAATGAAGACGTTCGGAACAGCTGTGGCTCCAGGAATAGAGTCTTAATCCACTGCTCCGTCACAGCTCCTAAACATTACAAGCAGCTCAGGCAGTGACTATCTGGCCTCCGAGTACCTCTGGAAGTGGCCTGAGAGCCCTCAAGGTTGATACTCAAAGGGTTTACCCAGTCTAGTGGTATCTGTCCATGTAGATGGTTTTAGTTTTGTTCTGAGACCTATTTACTGAGCTTTTAACACACAGTGCTGCTGTGATAAACCAAAGTATCTTGATGGTGGCATTAGATGAAAGTGTTGTTAGTGTTGAGACTACGAATGTCAACCTCATGGTGGTGAGAGAAGAAAAGTTAGGGGATCACCAAAGTCATTGAGCTTCATTGTCGGAATCTTGAATCTGTAACAAATGTCATGGCAATCCATCCAATGGTTGTTGATGGTACTGTCCGTCTGTCTTATGTTGGTTAGTCCACCACTTCTTCCAGTCTAAAACCTATCGAGAGCTTTCCATTAGCATGCCTGAAGAGATAGTTTTCATGCAGGCTCCATCAGGAGTAAAGGGGAAGAAAACAGCTCTCTGAATCCTGAATCGTTTTATGTTTTGGACTGCTGGTCGGCCAAAACGTGCAAGTTGAAGACATCACCATGGACTCAGAAATTGTGAATGGCACTATTTTTTAAATGGTTCTTTTTAGAGGCAAAGGAGGAAGTGACTTCACGTTTTTATAGCAAATCAAAACCTCCTCAGACAGAAGTGGTTACAGTGGTTTGTTGGGCTGTTGGGCCAACAAACCACAACCATGTTGGTTTCATTAACTGTGAACACGATCTTTCCCCAACACTCTTGTTCCCTATATCAATATTACAATTTGAAACTAATATTTATCCTCCACATTTTGACAAGTTACAGCCAATGTCCAATCTTTACATTCAACCTTGGGTGAGCAAAATTAAAAAGTAGATTTGTCAACAATTTTCAAGTTTTCTATTCATTTGGAACCAGGTTCTAATTGCATACCCAGCCTCATACAGTGTTGACAGCTGGTATGAGACGGGACCAAAGCTGATTGACAACTGGGCAAAGCAGGGAACTCACTTCAATTCACTGCAGGCTTAGTGTCACAGGCCACTAAATTAATAAATGAAACACAGTCATAATCTGTCTGAACGTTGGTGAGGAATTAATCTGAAAACATATATAACATTTTGGGGAATGGTCAGCATCAATGTTAAACAAAAAATTTTAAGTTGATGGAGAAAAAGACCCAACAAGTCTAAAAGTTATCAGCTATTTACAGAGAGTAACCCTGTAATGTTTATTACCCACAAGAAAACAAGCGCAGCAGAGATACTAACAATTGGCATTCAACATTTAGCACTTTAATGTACTCATGGTATGTAACACATTAGCTTGTGGAACTACTAAAAGGCTAAATTTAGCATGTCAACATAGATACAGTTACCATGTTATCGCTATCATTTTAACTTGCCAAAATGTGTCTGTTTTTATCCCAAAATGTAGTGTTTAACATGCTAACGTTTACCAAGTGCTGTAACATGACGGCATTTCACATTTAACATTCTAGCATGCTAGTTTTAGCATGTTATGTTAGCATTATGCCCGGGACACATTGCCTGCTTTGCGAGTGCTTGAGAGCCAGTATGCTGAACTGCTGTGTTTCCAAAATGCCAGTGTTGCTACTGCCAGCTCTAGCTTTCCACACCAAGTTTGCTTTGAATAACCGCCATCATTAATTGAATGTCTGATTTCCATCCATCCATCCAGTTTCTATTGCTTATCCAGGGTTGGGTTGCTGAGGCAGCATGATATGCAGGGTATCCCACTGGTAAATTGAAAGGTTTTCCTTTTGGCTCAGCTCTTTACGTCTGCATCAATCCCCCTTAATCCCACACTCCATCCTACCCTTAGTCATGAACAGACGCCTGAAAACTCCTTTGCTTGGGTAGCAATGCATCCCCAACCCAGAGACAACAATCCACTGTTTTCTGGCAGAGACCCATCGCCTCAGACTTTGAGGTGCTGACTCTCATCTGGCTGCTTCACACTTGGCTGAAAACCACCCCAGTGCGGACTGAAGGTCACAGCCTGATGAGGCCAACAAAACCACATCATCTGCAGAGAGTAGATAACGCAGTTCAGAGGTTCCCATACTGGACACCCTTCTGAGTCTGGCTGCACGCTGATCCTTTCCATGGATATCATGAACAGGATCAGAAACAAGGGACAACCTTGGTGGAGTCCAACACCCACTGGAAACATGTTTGACTCTGTGCCAGGAATATGGACAGAGCTTACACTTACAGCAGTGGCCCTGGTACCACATACTCCTGCAATAACCCCCACTGGGTCTCCTGGGGGACATGGTCATAAGCCTTCTCCAAGTCCACAAAACACATATAGACTGGAAGGTCAAATTCCATTGCACTCCCACATGGGTAAAGAGCTGGTTCACTGTTCGCAGAATCCACTTTGCTCCCCCTGAATCTGAGGACAGTCGGTCTGAACCTCCTTTCCAGCAACATGGACTATACTTTCGCAGGGAGGATGAGCAATGTGATATCCTGATAATTGGAGCACTCCCTCCGGTCCCCCTTTTTGAAAACCTGTACTGTTGCTGACCTCCACGCGACATTGAAGAAGCATGTCATCCAAAACAGCCCCACAATGTCCAGAGCCTTCAGCATCTTAGGGGGAATTCAGTCTGTTTTAGATCTTACAAGAAACACTTTGACCTGCTAATGTTAGCTTGCTCTGCTAACATGTTAAAATGACTGAAAATCTTTAGTGTGTAATATTTAGCATGGTGGCTTGTTATAATACTAACTTTTAGCAGTAGTTTTACTTACATTTAACATGTTAGCATGTTACCATACCTTCATTTAGCATGTTAATATGCTACAATTTAGCATGTAAACATGTTAGCATAACATGCCAACAATTACCATGTTAGCATGTTACCATACCTTTATTTTTAGCATGGCAATATGCTATAATTTAGCATGTAAACATGTTAGCATAACATGCCAACAATTACCATGTTAGCATGCTAATGTTAACATGTTAGAATTAGCCTCCAAAGTCATCTTAGGCTAAAACAAAGGAATTCAGTCCACAGTTTTAGTTTTAGAGGGATGGATCATGCCCTGTCAAAAGTTGGACAAGTGTAAATTTTGACCTCTTGGTGGCAGTCAAAGACAAGTTGAAGGGAGACTAGAGTGTCTGAACATAATTTCATGCAGATCCATCCAGTAGATGAGACATAAGAGTGTGGACCACAGAGTTGGACCTCAATCCCCAGAGCCAAGCTGCTGGTGTGGCTAAAAATAACGGTATGGTCCTTTAAGGCATTAACACGTCCTGGGTTACAAAGTTCAGTTCCATGAAATTTCCTGGAATTAACATGATGCCTTAAGATAGAATCAACATGATCCAAACGTGAAATGTGAGAGAGGTGGAGTTTCTACAGCAAGAGGGAAATAGAAGGAGGAGACGTGACCTCGAATGGAGTGAAGCAGTTTGATATGGAGACAGTACAGTGGACAGGGACGCCAGGACGTGAGATTTAAGTCAGTGGTGGAACATTTGTTCTGTACAGACGTCAGAAACCGACTTTACTAAGAATTTCCAGATATTTTTACCCCTGCCGTGTTAGCATTAAATTTGATATGCAAGTATTAAAATTGTTGAAACAGTTGAAATATCAGATATAGAGTGAGTGTATTCTGTTTCATCTCAATAAAAATAACCTCGTCAGAGATACTGTGTCTTTGCTCCTCTTAGATCTTTTCCACTAGTGCGGCTAAAATGTAAAGTTTGTCGTGTTGCCAGAGGAGGAGGAGGCCATGCTGTCTATACACAGGAGGATGGGCGTTGTTTTCATTTCTCTGGTCGTTTATGTTATTTTTACCCACAGGGAGACTGGACAGCTGATAGTGAACAATCGCTCTAAAGAACAAACAGTAGGATATTGGTTTGATATGAATGTAGTGCACAGAAAAACACAAATGCACCTGTGTTACTGACCCCATGTGGCCCACCATCATTTCCATTTGTTTTAACTCCTAGTTACTGTTGCCGGCTAAACTAAACATAAGTCAAAACTCTCCTTCCCTCTCCTTACTGCCACCATGAATATTATTAAAAAACATGAACAGCTGATCCCAGAGCTGAACTATCATGTAAATAACACTTGATGTTTGTCAGACTGCTGCAAAGGAAAGTCTCTTATTTTCTTCCGGCTCCATCAGTGCTTCATGTTGTACCTTTATGTCAGGTAGAGGCGACTACGAGCAGCAGATGTCCCACTTCCTGTGTAAACAGGAAGTTAAAAGACAAAACAAGTCCCTTGTTCCTTGTTGCTGAATGTGGGATCTTGTGTTTGTTTTGTGTGTCTTTTAGAGTTTGTAATATTTGTAGAAATCTGTTGTGTGAAATGGTGAACAATCAATTTATCACATATCCAGAGGAGAAACATAAGTTTCATATTTTCTTATTTTTTGTTTTTCTACCAGATAACATCAGGATCCTGCAGCCAACATGGATGCTGAGTAAGTGAATATAATCAAATATGATATAATTTATCAGTAGCTCATGTTTATTGTCCTGTTGATGTTGAATCAGATGTCATTCTTCATGTTACAGGAATTTCTCATTTCTAAATATTGTCCATTTAATGTTTATGCAGCTTTGGCTTCTGAAAACAAACAATGACACATGTGACAGAAATCACATCTGCTTAATGATCAAATAGATTTTCATGGCTGCAATAAAAGAAACTGCAACACAGATATGATAAACATTTAGTTTTTTTGCAAATAATAATAATGGATTTGTGAATTTTTTTATTTAACAAATCTACTAAATTATCTACTAAATTTCTCCCAGCCTGACAAATGTTTTTACGTCTCTGTCTGCAGGAAGAGATTGTCTGCGAGGCGTAAGCATACTCTGAAGGTAAGAAATGAACGAATAGCAAAGAGATGCTGATGTTTGTCTGATGATGATGATGATGATGATGATGATGATGATGATGATGATGACGATGATGTGATCTGCAGAGCTGTATGCTGGTGGTGGCGAATAATCTGTTGGAGGCTGAAGCAGGAGTGAAGGCCGATGAGAGGGAGAAGTTCCTGGCCGATAAATGTCCTCCTATCGAGCTGCCGTACTCCAAGGACGAGCTCTTGGTGAGAGGGAGCGGGACCGACTGATTGGTTCACACATATCCTGGATAACTCCCCTATTACATACCTCAGAACAAACGTCTATGTTTGTCTCACGCTCATTTCTGGCTGTTTGATACGAGAAGAAAATATTTCAGGTCAAATGAATTTGGTCAAAGGTTTACAAAAACTCATTTTCCTTTCTCCTCAGGAGCTTTGCCAGAAACTTCATGAGCAGATTGACATCAGTGAGGAGGAGAGATACTCCATAGAGTTCAAGCTGAACATGGTTCTCAATGAGGTGAGACACTTCAAAGAAATTATATTTACTTTTATATTTTAGTGTCTTTTATGTTTAATGTCAACTTGTTGACAACATTTTAACCTGAATTATGGGTTGTTTTTCGCCTGAATGCTGCTCCCAGTCTTTCAGTTAGTCAGCTATAAAAGTGTTTTCTGAGGCTGGTTTTGGTTTCAGATGATGACAGAAATTTCATAGCAACTCAACGTCTTTACTGCAGAAATGAACCAAGGAGAAAATCTGGTCATGTCGTAGTAATTAATAATAATTTGACTGATAATAAGAGTCAATAATTATCCCTTGTGTCTTTAATCCTCCTGAAGGTCAGAGATCTCAACATAAAGATTGTGGATCTGAGAGGAAAGTTCAAGAGACCTCGGCTGAAGAAAGTGCGTATGTCTGCTGACGCCATGCTGAAGGCTCTGCTGGGCTCCAAGCACACAGTCAACATGGACCTGAGGGCCAACCTGAAGCAGGTCAAGAAGGAGGTGAAAGAGGAGGTGAGGAGCTCTTCAGAGTCACACAGATACTCTACAGACTCATTCCTCTGAGCCACAGTTTAGTTTCACATCTTGGTTCCTTTGTATCTGCTGCAACTTTAAGTTTGTTTTTTAGAAATCCTACCCACTTTGAGCACTTGGTGCACAAGCAGACAGGAAGAATAATTTTGTTTGATTACAACTTGGATGGAGGCTCTGAGCCTCTCTTCTGATTGGC
>NW_019524730.1:30704-38902 GCF_002814215.2 Seriola lalandi dorsalis | reverse complement strand
AATAAACTTCTTATTCACAGTTTTTTTCCTCCTCGTTTAACAGGTCATCATACAAACTAAAATAAATATTATCTGTGTTCACAGGACAAGCAGCTCCGCGACGTGGGAGACTGGCGTAAGAACATTGAAGACAAATCTGATAGGAAGAAGATGTTTGACAGTTAAACGTCGTCTGTCACTGACTGTTGGGCTTCAGAGTGATTTTCAAGACAGAGTTCAGGTCTAATGTCTTTGTCATTGAAGAGTTTTATTCCAAAATACTGCACATCCACTTGCTTTTATTGAACAGATCGATGCATGACAGTCGCGGAGGTTATACTGGTAAAAAATGTGTGTTTTAAGCTTCTGGTGCAGTAAGTGATGAATGGCCTTCATCTCCTCAATTGGTTCACAACTTTTTAAAAGTGATGATCAACTGTGAAAAACACAGGATTTATCTTCATACTTACCCGATATCCTCATGTGCTTGCTTCAAAGCCTTAGTGTCACCAGCTGTTTTTAATTTAGGCAATTAAAAACAGTAGAAACATCAAGTTGAGTTGCACAGATTTGTACTTTGCAAAATCTGTGATGTGAGTTGAGACAGATAGGGCAGGGTTGGGTTGTTTGTGTTTTTTAGCTCTGTAGTTTTTGGATGTCTCATTTTGGAATAAAACTCTTCAGCTGAATTGAAGTTGCCTTCTGCTTTTGCCTGTGTTGACACTGTACTGTGATGTATTTGTACTTTATGTGCTGATGTCAGTTAGCACGGGTAGTGAATTAAACCTGCTTGTGTTCTGTAAAGGCTGAGTTACACTTCTGCATCAAAATGTCACAATGTGCCTTCTTCAAACCTTCACTAAGAGCTTTTCTATCACACATTTTCAATTTCTGCATTGAAAAAAAAATTAGCGGAAATTTGAAGAAAAGGGTTTTTTTGAGGTTTAATTGAAGATCTTTTAATTACTTCATCTTGTTGTGTTCTCATTGTATCTTAATAGAGTCATAGAAATGTATTCGTCTCAAACAATTTCCAGTTCACTGCCACTGTAAACTGATGCGTATCAGGAAGTGAACATGATTTTTTTTTTTCTTAAGGAGTGAATCTAAAATCCAGAAAAAGAGAGAAAAAATCATGTTATTTTCACCATCTTTTACTTTGGTGTGTTGACTAAGCAGAATTATAGTGATTCAAATTGGTAAACCCCCAGAATAGTTTTACGTTTATATGACTGTAGCTTAGCTTAGCGTAACAAGCTAACGGTCAGTAATGGATCAAATAAAGCAAAAAGCCAGAAAACAACACTCACCTGCTGGTGACTGTAACTTCACATTGCAGAAGTGTAATTCAGTTTCCAATCTGTACTGAACAACATCATGTCATCTTTTCTAAACTGTCTAAGCCGAAATGTGATCGACTTTTCTCCTCGTCTTGTTGCTGTCACATTAAATACGAAAGCTTCATGTTCATCCTGTTGGGAGTCTTGTTGAATTTGTAAACGCTTTCCTGTTTTGGTTCACACGTCTTCATTTTTAAATCACAGTGTCTGTGATCAGTTAAAAAGTCGGATCTTTTGGGAGTTTGGTCTGTTTCTCTGATTATTTCAGGACGATAAAATTTAGGTGACATTTGCATAATGCTAAACGTGAGGAAATAAGACGTAGCAGCTGTAAAAGCTTTTAAACCTGCCAGGATTGTTTAACATGACTGATAAAGAAAAATATTTAACTTAAAATGTCAGCATTTCTCGCACCCTGCGAAACTTGGACCATAACTTCTTTATAGTTAATGCTACACTTTTTCTGTAGCATTAGCTTCATGTTAATCCCTTGCTAATGCAACATTTATATGAAGATTTAACAGTCTTTCCAAAATGTATAAATTCTAAGCCTACAGATTATAAACTAATACTGATGTTTGAACTTTGAAATGTTTACACACTTTAGACAATTACCTGACGACTGTTAGCTAACCGTTAGCCAGGATTGCTAACGGTTAGCTAAAGTCATCTGTAACAACAGACAGATCTAAACAGAAATGATTTTAGTGCAAATATTTATGCAAACTGGAAAAAATTACTATATTTACTACTAATTTACAAAAAATCTAAAAAGTCATTCTTTTACCTTATAGGCACAAATTTTAAGTCTATTTGATTCCTTGTTTTTAGCCTTTAAAAACTGTATGTTATCCATTGGGAAATCAAACTGGGCTCAGATTGAAATAATTGTGATTTTTGTTCCAATCATTGCATATAATTTGTCAGTTAACTTCTACAGCCGGCTGCTCAGTTTTGTATTATGTTAAATCTGTCATCATGAACGGAGAAGTCTTAGCTTTGTTTCCAGTCGTAGAAAATGAGGTGAGTTATTTACTTACGTGTCATTATATTTGGATGTTAGTAACGTTTTCCACATTAATCATTGGATTTTTTGTCATTTGTCTTGCAGATAAATCAACTCAAACATGACCTGGTGTGATTTGATTTGCCGCAGAGGTAAGTTCCTTCAGTTTCCTGTTGCTGTCAGATAAACTCTCTCCTCTCTGATGCTATGCTCACATTGGGCTGTAAATCTGTGACCCTTCATGTGGTTTGACAACCAATAAAATAAAAAAGCAATAAAACAGGCATAACATAGTTGAAGGGTTATTTATGTGGATGCTGGGGGAGTGGCGGTGGTGGGGGGGGGGGGGGGGGGTGGTTTCACTTTCAGCTGCTCCTCTGCTCCGGGAGGGACAGTTGTGTCACAACATATATATCAAAACCCTGATTGCATGCCAGTAACATGAAATTAGGCTCCAACAAGAATGAATTTTAATTAACCTGTTGACTATGTTTTATATATCAGATTTTCAAATTATTTATAACTTTTAAATAATTTGGTCATCATTGTGTGTAATTAAAATTAATCATATACTTTCTTTACACCTTTAGCATGTTGTTAAATATACGAAGGAAAACTTTAGTTCAGGCAAAACACTGAGGTCAGATTTCATCAAGTGTTTTGCTGATGCTTCACAGCTCATTCATTGGCTGTTTGGCCATCAGCTGACTGCAATCATTCATGCAGGTGTACAGGGTGGCAGTTATAAGCTGATACTCCTCACTGGTCAAGTTTCCGTCCAAATATAACTCAAAGAAAATGCAAATTGATACATGTTTCCATTAACTACTGTTGTGTGAATATTAGGAGTTGGTGCATCAAGATAAACAGTTGGTGGCGCTAATTCTCAAATTGGTAGAAGAAGCTCCAGTCAAACCCACAACAATTGAAAACCATGTGGACTTGATCTCTTTTACTGACCTCATCTTGTTGTGCCCTCTTCTTCTGCAGTGGTTTAATGGCGCCACCTGGAGTATTAGCTCCACCAACTGTTTATCTCCATGAAACCAACTCCTAATATTACCATAACAGCAGTGTGTAGAAACAGAAATAATTGGCATTTTCTTTTGGAGACTTTTTGGAAATTTTGTAAAAATTTGTGCTAAATTTAGATGGACACTTGACCCCTGTTTACATACCTACCCCAGCCTCGTTCTAATGTGCAGTCATTTTGATATCGTTGATCAAGCACCAATTTATTTCTTCCACAAAGTCAGGTGACTGTTGTATTTGCCTGTCCATGATCCAGTCACTATCTTTCAGTCTGGAGTATGTGTTGACTGTCATGGAGCTTCTATGTGAAAACTTTGGTGTATGACAAGCAAAGATTTTAAATATATATTAGTATTATGTTCACTTTTTGGCTCCTACATTGGAGGCCCCTCATCCCCTGGTTCTCGATCTGCTGTAGTTCTGCTGAGCAAACAGTCACACATCACACCCAGTGATGGCTGAAGCATATGAAACAACTGTCAGATTGTCAGACATTCGGTCTATGGGCTCGGGTTTCCTGGCTCATCCTGATCTCAACCATACAGTGTTACAGCACTGAAATCCCATGGTAATCCTGATCACGACAGCCTGTGATCTGCACTGACAGCAGAGTATGAGGTGCTTTTCATGTCAAAAAGAGGATGTATTTTATGGGGACGCCGGATGGTTAAATATCATTGATGGGATGTCAATAATCTGTATTTTTTACTGTGCTTGTCTCATTCCGTACCACATCTCTTTAACCCTTTGCACCAAGACTTGACAGCCTCAACAATGTCTTGTGTATTTGGCTTCTCATTCCTCAGAGTTACTGCAGGTTATATTTGACCTCTGCTGACGGCTGTATCATATCCTCAGATGACAGCTGCATCTTCAATTAGACTCTCACCAGCCAGAATTAGAAATGAGATAACAGAGCAGGAGAGCCATCTGGAGAGAGGAGAGCTACAACAGTTTGCCTTATGCAATGTCAACCGCAATGACCCATCTTTTAACCTGTGGCAAAAACATCTCTCATCTGCCCAATGATACAGTATTCAAATTTTCCCTTACAGGAGGTAAACTGTTGTGTCTGCCCTGCTCTGAATGAAAACTGTCCTCACAATTTACAGGTAAGAGACTCCTGAGAAAATGTTTATGCTACAAAAGCTCATTAAAGGTCCATATAATATAAAGGTGTGTGTCCATGTGTAGTGTGATTATAGATTATAGATCAGCTCTAGCTTCTATATTAATACTGTGAAAGTATCAAAGCCTCAGTCCACAGAGAAATGCACACAGCCTGTATTCAGAAACTGAGCCTTAAAACCAGCCGTCAGGACTTCTGGAACTTTGTGATGTCACAACAAAGCAGTCACCAAGCCCCGCCCACCTGGACCCACCATCCAAACCTTGCAGGATTTGGTTTCTCTGATTGGTTCACCGACCTGTTGTTACTAGAGCTCCAGAGAGAAGCCTGAGAGAGGAGATGTAAAACTACACTGAGATGGATTTTAGTTCTTAAAACCACAAATATATCTTCTAATGGATCAACACTATAAATAATAAAACACAGAAGAGGAAAATATGGGACCTTAAATTAATTGCATGGTTGGGAGGCATTTCTGATACTAGTGTTGGTATTGGAACAACTCTAGTTACAGATGAATCAGTGTTGGATTACACAGTATGTCAGCACAACAAGTTTGTTTTTCAACCGTAAAATGTCAGCTCAGGTGGCTTCAGGTCGCAGCAAAGTTGCTTCTAGGTAATTGACTTTTTCACACTTTGACACTGAGCGTCATGAGACTCTGGTGTATTGTATATTATGTGAGAATATTTAGCTGAGTTACATTTCTGGTGGGAAAGGCAGACGCAGTCCAACCTGCAGGTTTGTGCTCCAATCAAACACTGTAGCAGCTGATTTCACTGATTAGTTCATCCTCTCTAAACGAATGCTGTTAATCAGTGAAATCAGCTGCTCTCAATGTCACATCCTTTAGCACTCTAAAATTAAACAAGCACTGGCGTTAAAGCGTTACATTGCAGTCACTGGGTGATGCTTTTAATCACAGTTGAATAAGATGTCAGCAAAACATTTTGGACATTGTTAGACCTGTTTGAGCGCAGACATGTTTCAGTTTAAAATACAGTATTTCATCAGTGAATGGGAGCTGGTTTTACACCACAGCTTATGTCGGAGCAGTCCAGGTGAGACAAAAATTAAAGTTAGAACCTGAAGGTCATGTTCAAGAAAGCAGCTGTATTTATATTTCATTTAATATATATAATCCTCTCCTTCCAGTCCTGTGACCTGCTGGCTGGCTGCGATGACCTGATGAAGTGAGAGAAGAAGAAGGAAGTTAAAGAGCAGGTGAGTCTCCTGACTCATGTGACATCAACTTCTATCAATGGGTTTTATTTTCTCCCAAATTATTGGGTTATCCAAATTTTAAAATTTGCCTCGCATGATTAAATTTTGGGATTAAACAAACTAACAAACTATAAGAAGCAAAAGTGAATCAATAAACCATTCAGCAGCACTGGTCAGAGGTTAGTGTCTGTGGCTGCAGTTTTTCAGTCGACCACTAGATGGTGCTCCAACCTCCAAAAATACAACAGTTTGAGTGAATGGAAAAATCCTCACCTTTACCCTTTATGAAAAAGTCTACACATTTTTTCCACAACACCTTTGGCTCACAGTAGGCAATTCAGGTTTTTCTAACTAAGTTCCCCCCATCTTGGTGACTGTAAACTTAACATATTAAAATCTTAACACCCACAACAGAAGTTTTAGATGCTCACAAATGTCATATTCAGCAGAACATGTGTATTTTTAGCCATAATACATTAATCTGCGGTGTATGAAAGGTTATGTGCTTGGTAAAACCTGTCATATTAAATTTTACCAAGACTGTCTTTATTCAAAAAATTTTAAACCCAAAACCCAACTTGATTTTAAACATTTTTTTATTCAAAAATCTTAAAATTCTTAATTACATGCAAGTCTGAGCTGCAGTTTAAATTGTGGCAGCAGGGAGGCGCTATAGCTTCCAATAACATAATGAAGTTGTTGATTTTCGCTTCCAGTAACTCCTTCACAACTATCAAAGCATCCTAGTTTGACCGTATACCAAGCACTTACATGTTTGACCTTCCTAGTGATGCTGAAACAAACGAAATGGATGCTGCCAACTTCTGAACGCACCTTGAGGATGCATAGCCCTCCCCTCGTTTTGCAGTATGCGAACTGTGGTTGGACATTTTAATTTGTCTACTTCGCACTTAACATCTGAATCATGCTTTAGTTGTGTTTTGGTTAGGTCACAGTCACTGCACTTTGCTGCAGCTCAATTCCCTTAACTCTGGTGTGACAGAGCTCTAATGCCCACTGTAGGTGTACTGTCTTTGTGACAGAGCTCCTCCAAACTCAAACAGACTTCAACTTCTTTGCCCAAATTTGGCTTTTCTAGCAGCAGTAACTTGTTTAGATGTCACAGGTTCCGCTGGAAGATGAGTAAAACGTTTTTGATTTATATCAGTTGAGAAGCTCCCGACGCAAACCTGAGTGAAGTATCTTTTTTAGGAAAACAACATAGCAGCGTTTAACTTTTACAGTCTTTTCTCCAAAATACCTGCAAATTTGCCACAAAGAAAGTTAAGAAAGTTGACAAAGATGGAGGTTAGAACAGTGCAATGTATTTACATAAAAACACTAAGAAATGACTGTTAACTGAGGCTGTTAGGTGATAGGTGTTATTAGTGTTGGGTTGCTGTTCTGCAGATGACTGGTGTAACTGGTATTTATCATAATTATAGGTAAGATGCATTGATGAAAAAACATCAATAGTAATGTGTAGTATATTTAAAAACAAGCTACTTCACGTTGAATGGCAACATGTGGTTGGAGCAGCACAAGTGAGTAGCTGAAATATTGGATCAAACTGATGTTGTACAAATACCATGTTTAGAAACTAACAAAAAAGAGTTATTGGAGTTTTCGTGAAATTCTGTCTGGTTGTAACACATTTGCCATACAGTAACATATATGTTCATATTAGAAACCCCTTAGAGACAAGCAGTAAATCCAACCTCAAACCATCCCTGTGGGTGGCGACACAGCTACTTTGTCCATGCTTCAAACACAACCAGATGGCGGCTGGTTCTAAAAAAACTAACACCAGCATCAGGAGTATGAATCAAACTCCATGTAAACATACAAATATAGTTATTAATGCTTTCACATGGTGAGGAAAGGCCGCACGCTTCACTCGCATTTTTCCAAACTCAGACCTGCCATACAGGGAATTCCTGAGGCTCGAATTGTAGGCCGGACGTTCTTGGTAGAAAACACCTGCCTGTCTCTCTGACAGAACCCTGAACCTGACCCCCAGCATCACCCTCCGCCGCAACATTCCCAGCATGATTCAGACTCCATCATCTTCGCTGTCTGCACCTCACTCAGCTCTGTCACCACCTTTCCCCACAGGCATTAGTCCTATAGTATGACCTGCTAAATGCTTATAGGTCTGATGACACTCATTACCGGTCAGTGGGTCTGAGGTGATCAGTGGAGAGGACTTAACAAGGAGATCAATTGATAAAATGATTCTGTGGATACAGGCTTTACCTACTGATTGGTTTGGCTTGGTTTATTGATTGTTATTTTTTCTATACTGATGTCTCTGCAACTTTGTACGCCAACATCTTGATGTTATCCAACATTTCTGTCATTGACTTAATTGTGGCAGCTTCAGTTCCATGAAAACAGCTTTATTCAAAGATTAGTGACCACAATCTTTCCATAAGTACCACTGTGTTGTACAATAAATGATCTCGTTCAGTGGGAAAGCTGCACAAAC
>NW_019524730.1:29967-30684 GCF_002814215.2 Seriola lalandi dorsalis | reverse complement strand
ATGCAAGTCTGAGCTGCAGTTTAAATTGTGGCAGCAGGGAGGCGCTATAGCTTCCAATAACATAATGAAGTTGTTGATTTTCGCTTCCAGTAACTCCTTCACAACTATCAAAGCATCCTAGTTTGACCGTATACCAAGCACTTACATGATTGACCTTCCTAGTGATGCTGAAACAAACGAAATGGATGCTGCCAACTTCTGAACGCACCTTGAGGATGCATAGCCCTCCCCTCGTTTTGCAGTATGTGAACTGTGGTTGGACATTTTAATTTGTCTACTTCACACTTCCAAACTCAAACAGACTTCAACTTCTTTGCCCAAATTTGGCTTTTCTAGCAGCAGTAACTTGTTTAGATGTCACAGGTTCCGCTGGAAGATGAGTAAAACGTTTTTGATTTGAATCAGTTGAAAAGCTCCCGACGCAAACCTGAGTGAAGTATCTTTTTTAGGATAACAACATAGCAGCGTTTAACTTTTACAGTCTTTTCTCCAAAATACCTGCAAATTTGCCGCATAGAAAGTTAAGAAAGTTGACAAAGATGGAGGTTAGAACAGTGCAATGTATTTACATAAAAACACTAAGAAATGACTGTTAACTGAGGCTGTTAGGTGATAGGTGTTATTAGTGTTGGGTTGCTGTTCTGCAGATGACTGGTGTAACTGGTATTTATCATAATTATAGGTAAGATGCATTGATGAAAAAACATCAATAGTAAT
>NW_019524730.1:21260-29947 GCF_002814215.2 Seriola lalandi dorsalis | reverse complement strand
TTCTGTGGATACAGGCTTTACCTACTGATTGGTTTGGCTTGGTTTATTGATTGTTATTTTTTCTATACTGATGTCTCTGCAACTTTGTACGCCAACATCTTGATGTTATCCAACATTTCTGTCATTGACTTAATTGTGGCAGCTTCAGTTCCATGAAAACAGCTTTATTCAAAGATTAGTGACCACAATCTTTCCATAAGTACCACTGTGTTGTACAATAAATGATCTCGTTCAGTGGGAAAGCTGCACAAACATTCCTGGCCACACCTCAAGAATCTTCTGCCCATTAATTTGTCAGAGGATTCCTAGCTGAAGGTCCACTTTTTGGAAATTTTCTGCAGCTCTGTTTTTTATTTCTTACCTATTTTATCTGAGATTTTATCTGTTTTTTCCAAATTGAAAAATTAACTCTAACAGTTTTCAATCTCTCAGATACTATACTATACTATGACATTATTTATTGAAATATAGAGTAGAGTGATTTTCCTGTCACTAACCAAAGAGGAAAAAGCATCTGCATCTTTACAATTAACCTTGAGGTTAATCTTTGGATAAAGGTGGGCTGCACAGGTGTAGGTGTTTCTAACACAAACATGGCTGATCCACCACTGAGGTCACCAAGGTCTGGACCTTGGTATTTTTTTCTGAGGTGTAGCTACATAATAATAAGTCATGAAACTGGAATGGCACTCAGTGGAGCTCATACCTCCACCATGGCCAAATGATCCTAAACATGTCTGTGAGATCCAGATTATTACCAGGATCTGCACCAAATTGTAGAAAGTCATGGACCTCAACACAATTAATTTGAAAGATTTCCAAGATTTATATTTTATTTCTCTAGAAATAATGAACAAGAACACACCTGCACAAACAAACAAACAAACAAACAAGCAAACATGGGTGAAAACAACGTCCTCAGTGGAGCTGCCTAGAATAACTCTACTTTGATGCTGCAAAGATATTGTATGACGCCAAGGTAACATACACTCTCAGCTGCGTCATTGCCGTTGCTTGCCTGGTCGTGGGTGGAGTGGATGATCTCGTTGTTACTACAAAATCTTTACTGAACACAGTAGTTCCTATGTCAACGAACCGGACAGGCAGATTGAAGCGTGATACAGGTAATTAGAAGATTTTACCTGCGGACACTTTGTAATTCAGTGTCTTTTGTCTCCAAACATCATGTGACCAACGGCTCCTTTGCGGTCGCACTAAGTTAAAACGTTGGCCGTTTGTCATGATGCCGGCTAGTCAGCTAGTTTGCTAGCTAGTTTGCTAGCTAACTAGCTAACGAATTACTGTTAGCTAGCTAGTTAGCTATTTAGCTAGCTAACAGTGAACAGTAAGAGGAGACCAAGAAGAGGCCAGTATTAGAATATAGATATCAATTGACCCTGTGTTAACTTGATAGAGGACGAGGATGAAAGAGAAATATAAAGCATTTTATAAGCAGCATATAAGTATTATATAAGCATTATATAAGCATTATATGCTTGTTTTTGTCTGACAAGATGTTTCTTTATCAGGCAGTTTTTGTGTTCAAGCATTTCACTTGTTTCAAGCTTTTTAAAAATCTTGGCAAGGGATATTTTCCTTTTGTGTTGGCAAACATTTAGCTAATTTTAAATAATGTTTCTCCCATTTTATTGCTTTTTTTCTTGTTTCTGAAAGCTGAGTTTTTGCAGGGCCCAGGATAAGCTTAGCATCATGTCCCTGTGTTTTTCAACACAAACAAAAACTGTGTGGAACTATGTGCTCAAAAAACAACACAAATCTAGCACAATTATGGTGTCATAATATTGTTTTATTGTAATATATATGTTCTTGTAAAAAAACCCCATTTAGATTATATTTATACTGTTTGAGATAAGCTTCTATATTTTCCAATGACATGGTTTTAAAACTATCATCATCCAATTTTTGCTTTCCAGCTGTATTAAGATGCCCATATTTAGATCAGGGTAATTTTCGGGAGCATGACCTTGAACCCCCCCGAGTAAGCTCAGTTTTTGGACCTTGATGTATCTAAAACCCTGCTCTGTTTTTACCGTTAGAAAAGTTAGAAAAACTGAAGAAAAAAATCAAACAGGATGAGGAAAATGGAGAGTACAGTCATGCTATTGGTACCGGTGCTATGAGATAAATGATAAACAGGAAATGACAAACCATATATGATGATAGCAGGTAAAATGTTTACCATTCTTCACAATCCTAGTTTACCCTATTAGCAAGCTGAAAACAGCTGATTGGCAGTTAAAAAAAAATGCAGCTGATGCTGATGGGAATGTCACTAGTTTTACAGGTAATTGTACTTGTGGCATTTTATAAAGTATCTGAAGCAAATTTAGTGCCAATCCATTAAGTTAAAATATTGCATAAAATAAGCAAAGACATTGACCTCCTGGTCGCTAGAGGAAAAGTCAGGGCATCATCACAGTCATTAGGATAAGTGGTGGACTGACCAACCGACCAACAACACCATCCATAGAGCAATGCTACTAGCATGGATGAAAATAATAGCATTGGTTCATAATAACCACAGTCTTTTCCCCTTGCTATCAGTTTTGGAGCTTTGGAAGACACTGAGAAGTAATCTATTTTTGTTTAAATATGTGGACCTGTAGTATGAATACTATATGATAATAATGATAATTTAAACCTAATCCTACAATTTTTTTGTCAAATCACCTGCGGCTTCCTGTGTAGGTACTTTTACATATTTCAGGAGGCATTCTTGCTCAGGTAAATTCTCTCTGAGAGTGATCTGAAACAGTTAAGGAAGCTTTCATGAGTCAGTCTCAATGTAACGTTATCCACATGGAAAATCTGCCTCCTTGCCTACCTGAAATCATGCCCGCATATTTTTATAGCTCAAGTGTTAATATGAGAGGACCCTCGGCAGCCAGAGAAAGGTCTGGAAGCCTTTCTGAGGGCAGATTCACGACTCGGAGCAGGTCCAATCCAAAATGAAACGCTAACCAGGCCAGTTGGCGATTACATGATATTAATAGACGGCAGAAATACAAGCTTGTTAAGCACTTTATTTGGAGCAATAGTTAAAAGTAATGTCAAAGTTTCAACAGTGGTCTCTCTCTTTTGAACCTGTTTCCGAAATCGCAGGATGCTGGAGGGTCACTGCACCTTCGGTTTTGATATTCAGGAAGATGCATGTCTTTTTTTGTTGTTGTTGTTTTTTTGCTCTGTGATTGTGTTGAATGTCTTTTTGTGTGAAATTATCAATAAGGAACTTTTAATACAATTTAGAGAATGTGATGATCAGAAAGGTAAAGGTCGTCAGCTGTTGACTTGGCATTTATGGTTGGATGATCACAAAACTTCTCAGAGGTTCTTTCGGTTCGTCTTCCAAATTAAGGTAAACACGAGTCCCCCGCTAAATTAAATGTATGCATTTTATGTGTAGAATCTGGCATTAATGGGTTAAGATCACCTTGTTATTCTCTTCTAAAGATGTCTTTTGGATTTTGCTCTTTTCTAAGGGCCAGAAATCCCTTAGAAAGAACCTTAATCTATCCAGACATGTCTTAAGATAAAGTCAGGATAAGTTGCTGAATTTAACACTTCCAAGCACAAGGGACAAGCTGCATAAATATACCTACAAATAAGTGGTAACAGTAGACGTTGTTTTGAAAGAGCCATTTATTCCATGCACATTAAGACGAGATTTAAAAAAAAAAAAAGGCTGTAAGGAGGGTTCAGGAGTTTTTCCCCTGTGGCCCGTTGTTCGGTGATTATGTCATTTAAACTCTCTCATGGTTATCGGCTCAGAAACTTGGCTCTTTGTTAGGCAGCGGGTTCAGCAGTGTCAGGCAGCTGTGCAGAAGAGGCTCTGCCACCCGAGCCTAAACTCCACAGCTGAACTCTGTAAGCGGAGGTGGCGGCAAAGAGACGCTGGGATCTGAGTTCCAGCCAGTTTTAAAGGACTTGTCCTTCGTGAGAAATCTGCCCCTAATTAGTAATGAGACGTTCGTGTGTCTGATGTGAGCAGGCTGCGATTCAACACATTAGGAGTCACACGGAGGTTTACTTTTGCTCCAGACATTCTTCAAAGGGACGACACAAAAAGCTTGGACATGAAATGAGATGCTAATTAGTGTCAAGAATGATGCAAAGCTTTAGTTGGCGTCCGATTTGTGGCTTTTAATTAGATCTGTTGGAAACAAAGATGAAAGTTTTTGCAAATCTGAGACTGTCTTTGGGTTCTTTCCTTACATCTAGACCAGGTCTGACGAGTTTAACCAAATCCAGATTTACATTTCTCTGGTTTTATTCAGTACAGAAAAAAACTTCAAATTAGATTTTGAAAGTGCTTTAAGGCTTGAATTACAATTCCTTGTAGCTGTTTGAGCATTTTCAAGAGACGTATCAAAAGAGAATCAACCATTGTTTCCTTCCAGCTGCCTTTAACTTGGGAATTAACAGCCAACTTTGCAGTGTAGACATGTATCCATCACTTAAACTCAGGCATCTTGACCCCTTCAGCACCAACAACAAGCCAGAAAGAGAGAAATTACTCGTGTCCTGGTCCAGTCTTCATCTGGTGATGGTTTTATAGTTAATGTGAAGCATCATCAAACTTTTCCTCCCTTTTATAGCGTCCCAGTGGCACCGATCAGAGTCTGAAAATGATCTCAGGCTCCTCCTCGATGATGCCTGATTTACAGGGGGAAGCTGGCAGGAGTCGATGATATTTCAGGAGCTTGCCGGCCGATTGGTCTGAGGATCCTGCATTTCCATAAACAGGAGCTCCATATCCATATCTGAGCCCTTGTATATATACACCCCGGGAATGATTTCTTCCCAGTGCCCCTGGCCACCGCTGCTGCTGCCCTCCTCCTGGACTTTCCGTCTCGTCGTAGGTGAGACCAGTTTCCCTTCCTTCCTCCTCCCCCTCCTCTTCCTCCTCCTATCTGCATGTCTGGACAGAGCTGGTTAAGTGATAGGAAGCGGCTGTGTGGACTCAGAGTCTTTTTGAGGAGACCCGTTTGTAAAGTGCTAAGGTGATGAAGTCCTGACCTCTGGGGGTTTGTTAATAAGCGAAGGGGAATGTGATCCAGGGTGAAGGAGAGGGCTGATTACTGCTGGACCAGATCTTACTATTTGCTTTTGGCTTGTGTTGAAGATTTCTAGTTAATTGTTAATGATAATTGCCTCGTTTTTGAAGTGTTTTTCCTTTTTTAGGATAAAGCTTTTTGAAAGATTGCATCATGTTGAGATTAAAAATGTGGGATTTGAGAGAGGATGGTGAGATTTCATTGCTTTCTGAAAGAACAGTGTAAAAATCAGCCAAGGAGGTTGAGATGTTTCCACTCTGGTTGTTAGACTGAGCTCTGACCTTTGTAGTGAATTTTTGATTTTAAAGGTTTTGGCCAGTTGGGTTTTGAAGTGTGACTTCCGCACTCGTTCCTGCAGGATTTTTACAGTGTAATCTCAATTCATTGATTTGGAAAGTTTGAACATTTGATCTCTTCACTTGGTCTGGATGAAATTGATTTTGTTGATTCTAATTCAGTCCCTTCAGTTATTTCCTGTCGTATTTGCAGCTTCTTACATTTCCATACTCATTAGACATGATGGAATAATGACACCTTGAATTATTTTTAGTAAAAATAACTCTTGAAATCGGATTCTGGGACTGAGGGACTTGTTTAGACGGGTTTGTTTTTGCAGTGTGTGAGGGTTTGTGTATTAGCGGCTGCGGCGTTGGCAGCTAACACGCTGTCGCAGCACATTCTGCCGCAGGGATTCTTCGCCACGAAAGGAATTGAAGTGTTAACTCCCGGGGGATCTTTGGTGTTGAACACCTGTAAAGGAGCTTATCGCAGGCGTCAGTGGCGACACTTGACCCAAACTCCAAACTTAGCTCTGTCACCACGCAGCCGCTCATCGACTGTTTGAATCTCAGATCACCTTTCATACAGAGGAGGGTCGCACTCTGATATTTAAGCACAGAGCAGATTATAACTTCCTTTATTCTCCCTCAGTGTCTCAATTAGTTTTTCCTCTCCTCTTTTCTTTCCTCCAACAGGCTGTGAAGAAAAGAAACCGCCAACATGTCGCACGAGTAAGTTCCGCCTCTCTATAATCCATTCCTGATTTTTAGAAACTTTACTGGAGTGAAAATAGTTTTAAATGTGTTTTTAGATGTTGGACAGAAAAGAAATCAGCGGCACAGAGTTAAGATGTTTAATTATGAGGTTTCAAAGTGAAAAGTATCAAACGTAAAAGGACTCACGGTGAAGACAGGAGTTCAGCTTTAGAGAAGAGAGAAAGAAATAATGAAAGAAAGAAAGAAATAATGAAAGAAAGGGTCCTTTCTTTTCTCATATCTTCTTCATTAAGAAAAGACGGAAAAAAGGAAAGACGGTAAGAAAGAGAGAAAGAAAGCAAAGAGGTTGGAATTCAGGGAAGATGGAAGGAAAGAAGAAAACGAGAGAAAGAGACGATGAAGGATGAAGAAAAAAAAGAGTAAGAAAAACCATAAGAGTAAAGAAGAAAAGAAAGAAAGAGAGAAAAGAAAGAAAGAAAGAAAGCAAAGAAGGTGGAATCCAGGAAGGATGGAAGGAAAGAAAGCAACAGGGAGAGAAAAATAGGGAAAAGAAGGAAAGAATGAGAGAAAGAAAACCAGAAAGAAAGATACAGGGAAAGAAAGAGAGAAAAGAGCAAAGAAAAAGAGGAGAAAGAAAGAAAGAACAGGAAGTTGTTTTAGACTCAGAACAAACGACTGACTGACTCGTTGTTTCTGCTCTTCACAGGAAGAGGATGACGATGAGCCGCAAGCATCATCTGAAGGTACGACGGTCTGAGTCTGAGGGACTTTCACATCAGGCCACAGGTTGAAGAAAAGTATTGATCATCACAGACTGAACCGTTTGGACTAAAGAGCTGAGCAGAACCCAGAACATCTGGAGCTTTATTAGAAAGTTATTAGAGTCCACGCAGATGAAATACCAGTCAGTCACTTCTTTAACCAGATAAATCAACATATTAACAATCAATCATGATTATGAGTTAATTGCCAGTTGATCAGTTGATCAGTAGTTTTAGTGAACGGCATAGTTAGAGAAAATCAGCAGCTGCATGTGTTTGGATATGTTTGTGTTGTGGGTGACAAAGTTTTGTAGCAAGTTCATACAAAAGTTTTGATCGTTAGAAATTTCCGCCGGTCGAACCAAAAGTTTTCCTGTAGTTAAAGTGATTGATGGTCACAGTTGTTGGTTGTTGTCTCTCTGTGGGACACTGGTTTTATAAAGTGAAGCTGATGTGTCGGTGTCAGTCGTTTCCCTGTTGGTCTGAACAGAGACACAAACACACCTGAGCTGACACAGTTTAAAGCTCGGAGGCGCCACCTGCTGGTGAAATCTGTCAAACACACACAAAGTGTTTTCATGATGTAAGAGGTCGATAAGAAGCTGCTGCTGCTGAAAATCAGCTTTAGATTGACGGTTTATGTGTTGAAAAAAATTCAAACAGTTATTTCTCACGAAAACAGTGAGAAATTTAGGATCTGGAATAATTTTCTTTTTTATTTTACCTTTACTTAAACAACTATTTAACTTCCTCTTTCAACACAGTTTATTTCATACAAATGAACTTTGACAGTGTTTAAAGTTTGAGGAAAACTTTTTAAAGAATTTAAGAGGCTGTTTTTCTTCTTCAATGTTTTTAGTTGTAGATTTTTGTATTTATTTATTTTTTACACGTTTGAGGGGCGACACTCCTTTTTCATGCCTTGGCTGTGAAATCCTCACATGAAAACAAAACGGCTGGTTCTTTCCCTCTCCGACTGACTCTTGACTTTGCCTCTCGCCTGCAGAGTGTGATGCTGCAGATTGCGGCGGGCTGGATTGAACAGGAGAAGAAGGACATTATAGAAGCCAAGAAGGCCTACATGGCCGAAGCCTGTCCCTCACCCAGCCTGAGCGGAGACCAGGCCGGCCTCATGGTGAGCGGCGCCTCAGGCCTGTTGTTGTAGTGTGATATCCATTACTGAACGAGTGTGATCAGTACGCAGACGTCACGCCTGTCGTTCCTTTTTCCAGGACACCTGCAGGAAGCTGCACGCCCTCATCGACAAAGTGGATGAAGAGAGGTACGACCTGGTGACCAAAATCGGCAAAGGTGATAAAGAGGTACACGTCGTCCCGCCGCCGATCAGACACTGACGACCGTGACAGAGAACATAATGAACCATTACTCAGACCGGATGTGAATGTGTGACCACTGGAGAGGTTGTAGTTTGGGTTTATTTGCCACTAACAGCTGTGAAGTGAGTGTTTGTGTTCAGCTCAGACTTTTCCTCTAATTTCTCTGTAAGTTCATCAAGTTTTGCTGAAGTTTAACATTGGAAACATTTTATTTTTCCACTGACTTTTTTCCCTCACAATTTTCTAATTATTAATTTCCAAGTATTTAGCTGTAAATGACTTGAGTATTTCCTTTGCAGTTTGGTACTAATTAGAAGTATAATTAATAAAGTGTTGATTTGTACAGTTATTACGCACCTGCGCCTCTTATATTTGAGATTTTAAGAAATAAATAGGACGTTATTCAGTAGATGCGTAAAAATAGTTAATTTGCATTTGTTTTTACAGAAGTAAAGTCACATGTGAATATCCACATGTCACGCAGTGCAACACTGTGGCTCAGGAAAATAAGATATATGA
>NW_019524730.1:21112-21240 GCF_002814215.2 Seriola lalandi dorsalis | reverse complement strand
ATATATGAGGCTGTAGATGATACATAGATACATAATTCTGTAGCTACTATTTGTTACTGCTATTTTGATAATTAAAATTATTTCTTATGCTACAGTTATGGTGGTAAGTGAGTGACTTATATATATAT
>NW_019524730.1:17454-20583 GCF_002814215.2 Seriola lalandi dorsalis | reverse complement strand
TTTTTATGGAATTTATGAAGTTTTTCATTCAGTTGAAATACCTTTTTGTTTCATTAAATCTGTAAGTTTCAGCTTGGTCTGTTATTTTAAGTCAAGATAGGGAAACAGCTCTTTAATCTCAGCCTTCCCTCAAGTATCATACTTTTATTCTGTAGTGTGACTTCCTGTTTCGCTCTGCGCTGATGTTCACTCTTGACAACCTCCTGCTCTTAGTGTTTTTGTAATAAATGTATTTTGTTTCTACGTCTGCTCTCATGAGGTATTCTGTCTTTGACTCGGTGATGCACAACACTGCAGAGGAAGCACACGACGCACCAGATAAAAACAAAAGGTCACAACAACATCGACGATGACGTTAGGCTTTAGTTTTTTTTCTGTGTTTGTTTTTGTCAAACGTTAAAGCAAAACCTGCCTTTAAACAGGACTCGTGATTTTATTATAAACGTTTTAACAATGAAAAACATTTCACCCTGACGCTGAGATTTACAAAGAGAAGCATCATGATGCATTAAACTCTGATTAATGCGCCTGAGCTTCGTAATGACGTCGGTTCTTTTCGAAGGCGGGTTCCAGCTTTAACGAGGTTGTGTTGTGCTCTTTGTAGTGCTGTGCATGTCAGTGAGGGACAAGACACAATATCCATGTTTCCTGCTCTGTCGACCCCAGAAATTATGTTTATATATAGAACAGAGTTGCGGTAATTGCACTTAATGCTGCCTGGATTATGTTTTCTATTAACGTCTTGAGAAAATGTTCATGAACGAATCTGGAAAGTCACAGAAATGTTGATACTTTACATTTTATTTGTTGTCTGCTAAAAAACGTCTGATCGTGTGACTCCAGCTTTGTTGTGTAAACATGACCACAAGCTGGATGTCAGGTCGTGCTTAATGTGAACATAATCTAGCCAGCGATTACGTTGCCATGACAACGCACTTGGAAAAACAATCGAGTCATATAAATAAATATAAACATAATTTGTAGGAGACATCATTTATATTCGTCTATATTTATGTTCAGCGAGCTGTGAAAAGTGAATGTTCATCTGTTCTTCTGTTCATTTATTTTTTAAACAGATTTGCAAAAATACTTTTCTTTTTTTGTTAAATTCAGATGTTAAAATTTCTCATTTAGTAAAAGAAAACAAACAAAAACAAAAACATATCTAAACGAAAATGCTCTAAACTGAATGTAACATTTGCTCACTTTTCCCAAAGCTTTCAACCGTATCTCACTGCCTTCTTCAGCCTTTAGTTTACATGACGACAGCTGAGCAAGGTTTGCTGAAGATGACCGTGAGATACAGTTGAAAGCTCTAAAAATAGATAGTAGGTGAACCTTGAGTTTAGAGTGTTTTATCACAGGTGTGTTTCCAAGGTCAAGAATGAATTGCAGCGCTCAAATCAATAAATACATATTTTATATGAAATTATTTAATATTTATATGTTATATATTTTTAGATTTTTTTTAAATTAGGCCGTTTGAGCAGAACTGTAGATTTAATGCAGAAATATAAATCATAATGGTAAGTAGAAATTCAATTCACTCAAATCCTCTGGTGCCAAAAAAAACTTTTTTTCTGAACTTGTCAGACACAGTTTGTCCGTTGTCATGACGACCAGAGTCGGTCAGAGTCCAAAATAATGTTGTAGTCGGGGTCAGCAGAGTCACACTGACCACACGGGGTCAGCAGAGCTCTGCCTGCACCGAGCGACCTCGTCCTGTTCACTGGGTTCACTCCACATCTCAGCTCAGATAGAGACGAAGTCATGTGTCTATTGGCTCATCGTTATATCAGATGGTTATGATGGAATATTTAAAAAAATCCTCAAATCATGTTAAAGTTATAGCAAAAAAAAAAAATAGTTTGGTTTTTTATTTATTTATTTATTTATTTTACTTGAATTATTTCATTTATTTATTGTTCTTTAATAAGAACTTTTTAACTCTAACCCTCTGGAAGACGGAAGAATTGATTGTTGATCAGCAGTAAATGGTTCAATACAAATATCCGATTATTTACTGATGGGTGAGATCAAACACGTTAATGAACTCAGCTGAATACGGTGACTAAAGAGTGTCTATATTTTATATTTATTTACCTACAATTATTTTCAAATGGACCAATCAGAGATGGACACTCTTCAGTCACACAGAAGGTGAGTGGCGGCAGTTTGATTTTTCAGTTCAGTATCAGACAGAATGAGAAAATGTTTCCCGCTGTCGTTCATGGGTAAAGATGCACTTTTGTTTTAATTGAAATGTTCTTTGTGTTTTTTAAATTTCTCTCTTTGTGTTTTTTTCAGTTGCTGCGTCTGAATCCAGAATGAGCAGCTGAGGCTCTGAAACAAGGTGCGTCTTTAAAGGTCCCTTGTCTCTTTTTTTAATTTCTTTTTTATCTCAACATTTTTAATGTTGTAATATAATATAATAATGTTCAACATCAGCATCCAAATTATAGTCTGGAATTGGGTTTGTAATTGATTACTCTATAAGCTTCAATATGTCCGCCTCATCCGGCGTGTAGTAACCAAATGTGCCTGAACGAACAAACGTCTGTTATTCAACACAATTAACTGCTGATATGAACTCGTGCAATAATTTAACACACCATCTGCTATTTTTTGTTTTTTATGTTTAAATATCTAAATGCACATATTTAATTAATTAATGTATTTATCTGAAGTATTTGGTTTTGACATTTTGCAGTTTTTCTTTTGTTTGTACTGTTCACTTTGCTGCTGCAGATTTCCCCACTGTGGCACTAAAACAAGGAAAATGATTTGTTTTTATTAACTCTTCATTTCTAACACAGTTTAAGATTGTGTTCAGGGAAAAGAAAAGAAAAGAAAAGAAAAGAAAAGAAAAGAAGATCCCTTTAGAGGAAATTGAAGTTTGACACAGCAGCACAAAAGAGCAGCAGCAACAAGTGGAAAATGTAATAAGAAATAAAATAAGAATAGAAACAGAATTAGAATTAATAAAATCAAATAGAGAAACTATATACAATATAGAAATGAATGATTAAGAGTCACTGTTTCATTTATTTAATGGAAGAAAAGTGGGAAAGTCTTTCCTTTCCTCTTTTTTTGATCAAACAAACGTTGTGTCATTGAGTAAGAGTTTCG
>NW_019524730.1:15492-17434 GCF_002814215.2 Seriola lalandi dorsalis | reverse complement strand
GAGGGGAATATATTCCAATAATAAGATCTTCTCGGTTCATTATCCAGGACCTCCAGTCTAATTAAGTCTAGTTTCTTCTGCAGATCTCTCCACGCCCAGCTGATCACCCGACCTGAGGACTGCTGACCAATCAGACCAACCGGCCATCAATACTGAAGGATTTATGACGGGAGCGGTCAAAGGATGGAGGTATTTCTGGAGCTCATTGGCCTGGTTGGAGCTCCGAGTTTCTCATGGCCATAAAGAGGAACCTCCAAACCCCCGTCCAAGCCCATAAATACCCCCCAAAAGATCTGAGGTTTTAGTCTGTGACTCCCTCAGTGTCTCCCAGTCCTTCAGTCAGTCTCTGCTGCCCTCCTCATCGTCACTTTGTAGGTGAGAAACTTCTTTTACTTTGTGGATTTAGTGGCTAAAAGGGAAGATGATGCTCAGTAACGAATGTGGTGATGGATTTGTACCAGAGTGTTTCCACTGTCAGTATCTGACACTGTGCAGTTAGAAGAATTAAAACTTATTTTCTGTTTATATTCAAGTGATAATCATGTATTTACAAACGTATTGACGGGGCTCATTTGGAAGTTAAGAAAATATATTACAGGATATTTTCAGTTTCCAAACGTTTTGAATATTTTGTTTCAGTTAAAGTATTTAATATTAATCAAATACTTTAAGGACCTTTTGTTGTGATTACAGTAGTTTACAGAATTTAAGATTTCCAAACTTCTCCAAACTGTGGTAACAAGAAATTTTGTAAGAATTTGCATTGGGTGTGAAAATCTTAAATTCCAGGAACAAGGTAAGATTTTTCTTTGAGATGTCTTTTTAAAAAAATGTCTAAATCACTTGGTTTTTGTGAAGCTCCTGAACGCGTGACGGACGCTTTCTTATTTCTTTCTGTCTGACTTATAGAATCAGAAGCTTTTGGATTTGTACTAAATATATCTCCAGTACGTTTTCTGTGTCATTTAACTGCCGGTGTATCCGATTTCCTCCGAGTGAAAAATAACCCAAATATCAGATTTCTGCTGACAGGTGAAGTGACCCAGACCTGTGAGGTCACACAGAAAGCTGTGATGTAATCACAGAGGATGCAAGCAGCAGCAGCAGCATCTTTTAAACTGAAACACATTTGAGATGAAGGTCAGAGAACGAACAGAAGCGAGAGTGAAAAATTAAAATTTAAAATTAATCAAAATATTAATTAAGAAAGTTTTAGAAAGTTTGGTTTGAAAACGATGGAGTTTATTTTATTTTATATCTTTACGTACCTGGATATCGGCACTTACTCCCCTGTCAGATGAAATATAATGTGATTTCATTGTTACTGCTCATAAAGAGTTCATCGTGAAAGTCATTGTTGACCTTTGACCCTGAACCAGGATCAGAAATTAACTGATTGTCTCAGGATTCAAGGATCCTGATTCAAAATTCATATTTGAAATTTTTAATTACAAAATATTTAAAAAAAAAAATTACAATAATTACAACAACATTAATAATATATTAAATTTAAATTTCAGTTTTAACACAAAGTGAAAAAATGTTTAAGGGTTAGTTTGAAATACTATAATATATATTTCTTAATTTTGTATTTATTGATGTTTAAATCACTTTGTTATTTTTGGATGTTCTAAAAAAGCGTAACTAGCGAATGTTAGCAAAGTAAATCAGATATATAAAGAATAAAAATAATAATGAATACATGTAATTTACTGTAATACATAGTACATTACACAAAGGTACTTTTATTTGACAAATAACCAATAGGGTCAATCACTTACCAGAAACCACTAATCAATTCATCAGCGAATCATTTCAGGTCGTTAAAAATATGAAAGTGCTGACGTGACCTTTTTGCTGAAATGGAGCTAAAAACAAAACAGGTGCAGTTTTCCTCCTGTCAATCAAAGAGACAGGTTTGTGACTGAAGGGTCAAAGGTCA
>NW_019524730.1:14589-15363 GCF_002814215.2 Seriola lalandi dorsalis | reverse complement strand
AGTCTGAAACCAAAGAGAAGCCAAGATGTCTGAGTAAGTATGAGTCTGTCAGTTCTTTAAACCACTAACTGTTTTATCCAGTTTGCTTTTGAACTGAGGCTGAAACAAGTTGATTAATCGATTAGTTGATCAACAGAAAAATAATCTGCCACTGTTTTGTATATGAGTAATCATAAACTGGTCCCTCAAAGCTGTGATTGGCGTTTATTAGTGTTTAATATTTGAGTATTTTCTTGACCAAATTATTAATCAAAAATGTGTTTGCATATTAATCGATAAGGAGAATAATGATTAGAACTATGTTGTTATGTTATATGTTATAAATGCTTTTATTAACGTCATGTTTCCATGAATCACAGGGGAAAGAAGATGACATCGAGCCGCAGGCATCATCTCAAGGTAAGAGAGAGTCTTGTTGCTTTGTCTGCTGGACGTAAACATATGCTACTGTATGCTAACCAGTTAGCTAAAACATGCTAATATGTCAGAGTCTTCCTCCTTGTTTTACTGGCCAGAAAAAAATCAGTGACTGCAGCTTTAAGAAAAGTAATAATTAAACTAAAAATAAATAAAACTGAAAATAATAACTTGTGAGTCTCTGTGTCTTCGTCCTCCAGAGTTTGATGCTGCAGATCGCCGCTACCTGGCTGGAGCAGGAAGCTACCGATATCGCCGCCGCCAAAGAAGCTTATATGGCAGAGAATTGCGCCCAACCCGACCTGAGCGGAGACCAGGCAGCTCTGATGGTAAAAAGCGTGTGAACACACACACACA
>NW_019524730.1:12212-12724 GCF_002814215.2 Seriola lalandi dorsalis | reverse complement strand
CTCATATTACCGGTTACATATCGTATCGAAACACTCAAACAATATCAATATCCAAAACATCTGTCATGAGTCGCGATTCGGTCTGAACTCACAGACACGAGAACGCCTCTTCAAATAAAGCCTCCATGAATCTGCTTAGAAACCAGAGAAGAAGAAGCTCCTCAGTCAGTGATCCAGTGACAGTTACATGACAAACAGGAAGTTAAAATAGATCATTCACTACATTTCTCTTTCTTTTGTGTTATCAGAAGAGTTTCTGTCGCCGCTTGTCGTCTACAGCTGATCTGATGTAAACAGACGAACTTGAAGCTAATTAGTTAGCGTTGAAACGGAGGCCAGTCGAGGCAGTTTGAGATAAAAAACCGTCCGTCTGCCGCTGGTCCGTCTTCGGTATTGATCCTCTGTTTGCGTCTTCAGATCGAGGACCTGAAGCTGAGGGTGGTGGAGCTGGCCGGAGTGAAGAAACCCGCCCTGAAGAAGGTGCGTATGTCCGCTGACGCCATGCTGCAGGC
>NW_019524730.1:6699-7427 GCF_002814215.2 Seriola lalandi dorsalis | reverse complement strand
ACTTTATTCTTTTATTCTTTGTGTCTCAAAGAAAGAAAATGACATCCAGCCGCAGGCATCATCTGAAGGTGAGTCCTCTTTCAAAGTGAAATGTTATTGTGAAGAGTTCAATTAAATCTTTTTTACACATTAACGTTTTCATCTCCCTGCAGAGTTTGATGCTGCAGATCGCCGCCGGCTTGATCGAGCAGGAGAAGAAGGACATCGAGGCGGCGAAGCAGGCCTACATGGCCGAGAACTGCCCCGCCCCCGACCTCAGCGGAGACCAGGCCGCCCTCATGGTGAGACCGCGACGACATCTTCGTTCTAATGCTGCTTTCAGGCGACACCTCGTGCCAACTCTCACTTTAAATGTGATCCAAAAGTTCTAAAACTGAATGATGAAGTCGGACTCGTAAACACAGTAAAACCAGGTCGCAATTTATCCGTCCATCAACACTGCAGAGTGAGAAACATCGCACGTACTTTTCACAGTGAACATGCGTAAAGAGAAAATAATAGCAAAGGTCAGACAGGTTGTTGTGTCACTATCAGACTGTGTGTACATGTGCAGGTCATATCTGCCACTGGATTATTGTTACTGATGTATTAACATGTAAACAGCATTTAATACTTTATATATTTTAAATATTTTACAGACTTAAAGTTAATCACATGATAAATTTAAAAAAAATCAAATAAGTGAATAAACAAGTAAATATTTATTTCAGATAAATGTAGTGGAGTAA
>NW_019524730.1:0-658 GCF_002814215.2 Seriola lalandi dorsalis | reverse complement strand
CCAGGGGTCCTTGAGGGGGTTCCTGCAGGTCCCCAGCAAAAAGAGGAATCATTTATTTTCACTATAATTCAATCTATAAGTAACACAATGACAGAATGTTGAATATTTTGGTCACGGTTTCAACATTTACTGTAATAAAAGCAAAAATCGAATTAAACGGGAGCCTGTGGTCTAATGTGTCAGTTGATGGTCCTTGATGTGAAACAGTTTGAGAACCACTTCTCTATAGAGCAATTAAATTACATTAATTTAGCAGATTTATAACATTATAGGGAATGAAAAGTGTAGTTTCGTCTGCTACTGAAAATAAAACCTAATCTGAAGCTTTAACGACCGGTGAGGATCTCCTGTCACATGTGCGTCTCCTTTTGACTGATTTGCCTCGTCTCCTCCGCAGCCTACAGAAGCAGTGGGCGACTGGCGTAAGAACATTGAGGACAAGGCCGACAGGAAGAAGATGTTCGAGTCCTCCTAAACGTTATCGCTGCTGTTTGTCTTTCTGTTTCTATGAACTCCACGTGTCTTATATATGTTGGTTGAACCAGGAGGTTGTGTTGTGTTTCGGTTTAAATCACACGGCAGGTTTGGACAGCAGGTTAGAAAAGTCTGAGAGGAGTCGCGCTGCAGGAGATTCAAGGGAGGAGTTTGAGGAGTTTTT
>NW_019524729.1:2208-2584 GCF_002814215.2 Seriola lalandi dorsalis | reverse complement strand
AGATCAATGTCAACATGTTTTTCTCTCTGTGTCTTTGTGACTTTTAAATTCTCATTATAAATGAATTAGTTTTGTTCACTAGTTTTCATGAACTCAGTCACAGCAGCTGGTGCTCAGGTGTCACAGCTGCCTCAGGCAGGTGGAGGTGTGTCCTGTGAACTTGGCTCATTGTAGCTGATCGTTTATTGATTATTGTAACAACCAATATGGAGATCAATATCTGACCAAATTGTTTTCATATTTCTGGGTTTATTTTCCTTCTTGACACAAATATGTGAATGTTTATGTGTTTTCATATAAAATCATGATTTTATTTTTTACATTAATTTAACTTCATCACAGTGTTTCCATGTAACACCCCCCCCCCCCCCCCCCT
>NW_019524729.1:0-629 GCF_002814215.2 Seriola lalandi dorsalis | reverse complement strand
CCAGAACATCTGGAGTTTGGTAACGCCTCCATAGTTATCAGAAATACAAAGGTGGCTGACAGTGGAAACTACACCTGTGATTTTCCATTTCATCAGCCAATCAGACGATCCCACATTGTGCTTGTTGTTGGTGAGTGCTTCCAGGAAACAGTTCAACAGACGGCTGCTTATAACAGACGTGACTGGTTCAAGTGTCCTCGATGGGCTCAGGTCAAGTTCTCATCCAGAGGTCAGAAACACATCTGGCATGGACGAGGCTGCAAGTTAGCTTCAGCTAGGAGGTCCTGCCAGATGTGTTTCTGACTCTCTGACTGTGACCCGTCCAGGACCGACACACACCAGCCTCACCTGTAAATGTGCTGCCAGCTTGAGATAGTTTCTTAAATCACAATCGCTCTAACATCATTGTGTTTTCTTTTGTCCTTTAGATCCTATCTTAACCTGTTAGGGTTCATTTTAATTATGTGCATTTCTGTCTCTTAACACCTTCCCATTTTAAACTGTGTATAATACCAAGACCAGGAGGAACTGATGCATTTCCACTGCATCACTGTAAAGCAAACTGTCAGAGGTTTCATCAGCTGTGTTGATCTTACTTACAGCTCTGAGACACTTGAACTGATGAAGGA
>NW_019524728.1:6475-7096 GCF_002814215.2 Seriola lalandi dorsalis | reverse complement strand
CGCACACACACACACACACACACACACACACACACACACACACACACACACACAGTCTGTGTATCAGGATCTGTCTCATTACATGAAACAAACACAGAAACATTGTGATCAACAACCTGCACAAACATCTATTGATCCATCAGCTGGTGATTTTCTTCACTGATCGATCAATAAATTGATCTATCGATCTATAAATGGTTTAAACTGTCTTCACTGAGTGGTGCCGACGTTCACTGAAACATCTGAGGGAACATGGCAGACGACGGAGATACTCATTTCCCATCAGCCCCTTCACCATTCACATTTAGACCTTGACGCGCGCGCGTGTGTGTGTGTGTGTGTGTGTGTGTGTGTGTGTGTGTGTGTGTGTGTGTGTGTGTGTGTGTGTGTTACCTTCACAGTGTAGTTGAACTCTCTGATCGTCCTCATGAAGCGGTTGAAGCCGTCTGTCTCCTCCGTTGCCGCGGTGATCACCAGCAGATTTTCTACAAACACAAACAGATCAGTGATCAGCGATGACATCATCAATTATCAGGCATATTGATTATCAATCATCTTTAATGAATAAAACCAAGCCTGTGTTTGTAAATCAGAAACAATGCTCATGTTTTGGTTCTGAAC
>NW_019524728.1:0-774 GCF_002814215.2 Seriola lalandi dorsalis | reverse complement strand
ATAGACTCCCATGTTAAACTGTCCAACTTTACAGCAGAAATAAACATGTTTACAGCCTGGTACAAAAACTGTTGTTTCCTCCTTCATGACACCTGTTTATATAACTCACCTGTTTATATAACTCACCTGTTTATATAACTCACCTGTTTACATTTTATTAATATGTTTTAATTAATTAATATATTTATTATTATGTAGGGTTGAGGGCGTGGCCTCTTTGAGTGACAGGTCTGAGTCTCAGCTCCACACAGGCCCCTCCTCTTTGACCATATTTGGATTGGCTGGGATTTAGGGGCGGAGTCAGGCACTGCTAACAGCTGACTGTGCGTGGTGTCACAAAGGAGTCGTCCATCTTTATTTACAGTTAATGTTCCCAACCTGTGGGCAGGGCCCCCTGCTGGGCCGTGAAGGTGTTTCAAGAGGGCCGACAAATCTTTGCAAAACATCACAATTTTGGTGAAAAGCTGTAACTATTTAAAATATAAATATACATATAAATAATGTTTTAAAAAGAAATGATCTTTACTCTGAGTCACGTCCATGGTAAGAGCTGAACAGCTGGTTAACAGCAGGAAGAGATGAAACAGAAGAGACGTGATCATAAAGTAACTGCTGAGCCGTCAGAGGGTCATGGGTCATGAAGGTGGGAACAGCTGTGGACACTGCAGAGACGTGTCTTTACTCATGGACCGGACTCTTGGTTCAGAACCATGAATTCAACACAACAAACCCTCCACGTCGTCCATGTTGAGCTGCCAGGTGAAGCAGGTGAAG
>NW_019524727.1:6430-6949 GCF_002814215.2 Seriola lalandi dorsalis | reverse complement strand
GCTCGCTCCCTGTGGGCCTCTGTAAGAGAAGCAGAGGATGATGGGACAGAGTTGTTTAAAGGTCAGCAGCAAACACATCATCAGACAGAGAGAGCTGCCCTGAGAACTAACAGCTAACCTGCACACAAGCAACACACAACCGCAAACTAAACTAACCCACAACCACTACACAACCACAACACAACCACTACACAACCACTACACAACCACTACACAACCACTACACAACCACTCAGACTGACACCGGAGGATCCCTCCGGTGTGTGTCCGCTCAGGCCAAGTGTTGCGTCCACGTCACCTCATACTCTAAATGAAAGCGTTGTGGTGTTACAGAGACGCTCCGGCCGACAAATCATGTTCTCCAGACGGAAAGGAAAATGTTTGTGAACGTTTTTATATTTTTTTTTCCACTGACAATGAAACACAAAAACCACCAATCCAACGCATCATATCTCAATTGCAATATCTGCCAAAATAATCACAATGTTTTGGGGGTTTTTTGCACTTCGTTCAGCCCAA
>NW_019524727.1:0-627 GCF_002814215.2 Seriola lalandi dorsalis | reverse complement strand
AGAGAAGAAGTAGATCGGATATTTTGGAAGAAAACAAAGTTGTTTTGAGAATAAACATAATTTCCAGTGGACAGGACTGATATAAATAAATAACATGATTATAATTAAATAAAATTAAATAAAATTAAATCAATTAAATAAATCGAATAAATTTAATAAATAAATAAAATTAAATAATTAATAAATATTGATAATACTTGAGATTGAATAACAGTAATAAAGCAAAAATAATTTATTAAAGAAAAAAAAAAGATTACATGAAAATTTACATCAAACGAGGTTAAACAAAACATTGTGTGCGGTCGGCTCACGTGAGAGTTTGCGTCATCAGAGGCGTCCACGCAGCCTCCGGTTTGTTGTGTCCGTTCGTCTCTACATGGGCCGCCGCTGCACATGCGCTCCTCCAGACGGACTCGGAAGACGTGTAACAACCACTGTGCGTCTGTAAGCGAGCACAAGTGAAAATGTTTGAGACTTAAATAGACAGATGACTAAATTAAAATGTCGTAGCAGCCGAGTTGAAATGCAATAAAACACAAAGACAAAAATACACAGGATTCAAGTAAACAATAAAAACGAGCGGAAGATAAATAAGAATAAATAAATATGTTGACATGGAGCAAAGAG
>NW_019524726.1:21811-22217 GCF_002814215.2 Seriola lalandi dorsalis | reverse complement strand
GTGTGTGTGTGTGTGTGTGTGTGTGTGTGTGTGTGTCTGTGTGTGTGTGTGTGTGTGTGTGTGTGTGTGTGGCCTTGGACAACTAGTTAGGAATTCATCATTCAAGGTCTGCTTTGAGTCATGACAAGACAAATGAAAAATTATCTCACACACACACACACACACACACACACACACACACACACACACAGTGGCACTCCTCATAAATCAACATGAAGATCAAAGACGATGAAGAGAAACACAGATCAGACGCACTGTTGGTTTTACATGATGAAGGCTTCATGTACATCACTGTTCATCCCCCTCAGACTCAGTCTCAGTCTAAGACTCAGACTCAGACTCAGTCTCAGTCTCAGACTCAGTCTCAGACTCACTCTCAGTCTCAGACTCAGTCTCAGACTCAGTC
>NW_019524726.1:15022-16228 GCF_002814215.2 Seriola lalandi dorsalis | reverse complement strand
ACACACACACACACACACACACACAGGTAGACTCACAGATCTTGGCCACGCTGGCCACCAGCAGCCAGATAGCGATGATGTACGGGGTCTGGACGTAGCTCCACTCCCACTGGACCACCCGGTACCCGCCGCCTTGATGATGGTGCTGCCCCCCCTCTTCCTCCTCGGCGGACCCGGCCGGCTCCTCCACCGCGGACCGGGCCAAGGCGACACCGGGCGCCCCGTATTCTGCTCGGGGCTGCGGGTGGAGGAGGAGCGGTGGGGCGGAGGCAGAGGCGGACACCGGCGGAGAGAAGCCGAGCCCCGGCCCCCGGAGCGGCGGAGAGCCCGTCACGGACAGGTCGGCGGCAGCCGCCGTCAACAGCAGCAGCATCAGACCGAGCGGCAGCATCTTCCCGCGGAGCTCAGCGGGAGGACATCCCTCTGTCCTTTATATACACACCGAGACACGGAGAGGACAGCGGCGGAGGAGGGAGGCCGGCAGCCGGTTTACAACATCAACACACACTCACAGGCTCCGGTAAGACACGGAGGAGGGGACACCGGAGCTGAACACGTGACCCGCCCCGTTCTCCTTTAAAGAGACGGACACACTGCAGGTGAAACACAGAGACACTCAGCTGATCTGTCTCTGTGTCTCCAGCTGACGGATCAGCTCCATCAGGGTGAAGCTCTCAGCTGATCGGCCTTTATTATTTAACTGAAGTCAAACCTGATGTTTCAACATGGAGGATCCTCTGACTTCTTTCAGTCTGAATAAATCACATGCTGAACTTCTGCTGCCACACCTGATCAGGTGGCTTCCTCCAGGTGGATAGATTCTGTGTGTGTGTGTGTGTGTGTGTGTGTCTCCAGAGGATCCACCAGCTGATTCTCAAGCAAAGGTGGAAAACCACTGATTTAATCTAAGTGTTTGATATGGAAGCAGACAGACTCAATATAATGAGACATGAAGAGAAGGAGCAGTCGTTCTTTATTAATTATACCTGGAACACATTCAATCCTATTTAATATTTCTATAAAATGTTTAAGTTAAAACAGAGTCTGTGTCGACAGTGAAGAAGAGTCCCACACACTGACCTGAGGTCAGAGGTCAGAGAGAACACCTGGACCGAAACCAAACACATCTCAAAGTGCAAAAACATCACAACTGTACAGAGATCTGTGCTCAGAGGAATACACACACACACACACACACACACACAC
>NW_019524726.1:14458-15002 GCF_002814215.2 Seriola lalandi dorsalis | reverse complement strand
TCCTCCTCCTGACCAGGCTCCGCCTCCGCTGCCAGGGAGACAGGGGAGGGACTGTCCTGACGAGGCACCGCCCCCGAAAACTTCTCCGTCTGAGAGGAAGAAGAGGAGAAAGACAGATCATTCTCAGATCTTCAGACGCCATGATAAAGGTGATGAGAGGAAACAGGATGCATGATGGGAAACAAAGTTTTATTTTTAGACTCAGTGTAAAGTTTCTCTGACATTCCCCACCAGCCTGAGACAACGACTGGGCTGAAGCCACATGACCACAGGCCCCGCCCACCTCGTGGTCACATATGTTTTCATACCTGTCGTCGGTCTGATGTTAAAGGTCTTGTGTTTCCAACTGCTGAGGTGTTATCTCTTCAGACTATTTCAGAGAAGACGTCTGAGACCTGGACTACAGGGATCTGGACTACAGGGACATGGACTACAGGGACCTGGACTACAGAGACCTGGACTACAGGGACATGGACTACAGGGACCTGGACTACAGGGACCTGGACTACAGAGACCTGGACTACAGAGACCTGGACTACAGGGA
>NW_019524726.1:9320-14194 GCF_002814215.2 Seriola lalandi dorsalis | reverse complement strand
GTTAGCAGGTTGTCAGCAGTGTGTTAGCAAATGGTTAGCAGTGTGTTAGCAGGTTGTCAGCAGTGTGTTAGCAAATGGTTAGCAGTGTGTTAGCAGGTTGTTAGCCGTGTGTTAGCAGGTTGTCAGCAGTGTGTTAGCAAATGGTTAGCAGTGTGTTAGCAGGTTGTTAGCAGTGTGTTAGCAGGTTGTTAGCCGTGTGTTAGCAGGTTGTCAGCAGTGTGTTAGCAAATGGTTAGCAGTGTGTTAGCAGGTTGTCAGCAGTGTGTTAGCAGGTTGTCAGCAGTGTGTTAGCAAATGGTTAGCAGTGTGTTAGCAGGTTGTCAGCAGTGTGTTAGCAGGTTGTCAGCAGTGTGTTAGCAAATGGTTAGCAGTGTGTTAGCAGGTTGTCAGCAGTGTGTTAGCAGGTTGTCAGCAGTGTGTTAGCAAATGGTTAGCAGTGTGTTAACAGGTTGTCAGCAGTTTGTTAGCAGGTTGTTAGCAGTGCGTTAGCAGGTTGTTAGCAGTGTGTTAGCAAATGGTTAGCAGCGTGTTAGCAGGTTGTCAGCAGTGTGTTAGCAGGTTGTTAGCAGTGCGTTAGCAGGTTGTCAGCAGTGTGTTAGCAAATGGTTAGCAGTGTGTTAGCAGGTTGTCAGCCGTGTGTTAGCAGGTTGTTAGCAGTGCGTTAGCAGGTTGTTAGCAGTGTGTTAGCAAGTCGTTAGCAGACTGTTAACAGCTTGTTATCAGATTTTCAGCAGGTGGTTAGCATTGTATTAGCAGTGTGTTAGCAGTGTGTTAGCAGGTTGTTAGAAGTGTGCGTTAGCAGGTTGTTAGAAGTGTGCGTTAGCAGGTTGTTAGAAGTGTGCGTTAGCAGGTTGTTAGAAGTGTGTGTTGGCAGGTTGTTAGCAGGTTGTTAGCAGGTTGTTAGAAGTGTGCGTTAGCAGGTTGTTAGCAGGTTGTTAGAAGTGTGCGTTAGCAGGTTGTTAGCAGGTTGTTAGAAGTATGCGTTAACAGGTTGTTAGCAGGTTGTTAGCAGGTTGTTAGCAGGTTGTCAGCAGTGTGTTGAACTGATCTCTAACACTGAATGGAGACCATCGGCTTCCCTTTTGAGACTTTAATATCACACTCAGCTTTTGATTTTCTTGTGATAATAACCAGCAGCAGCTGTCAGGATCATGGAGGTGAAGCAGCTCTGATTGGTTAGCTCTATGTGAGACACAGGAAGTGACGCAGCCTCTGATGTGACAGCTTCATCTTCAGCCACACGTGTTTGACTCCGGTTCATGGAAACAGGAGGAAACAGAGAGAACCTTCACTCTGAGCTGATCAGCTGATCCAGAACAATAAGCACAGGTAAACATGAACTCCAGGTGACCTGGTGTCTGAATGGTCCTGGAATCTGTCGGTCTGACTCCTGGGAGGTCAGAGCGTCCTCCACAGCAGAGGTGAAGATTATCTCTGAGTGAAAACAGAGATATGGAGCTGCAGAGATAACAGCCTGTTGTGGACACAGAGCTGCTGTTGTGTCTCAACACAGAGTCTGAACCCTGAGACCTGGACCGTCTGAAGACCAGAGCCCAGATCCAGGACAGACCGGACTGGACCTGACTAAGCAGAACACTAAAACCATCATCACATGATCAGGCCGTGTACTCACATGACTTCCTGTTGAGTCTGGACCGTTTCCGGGTCTTGGGACTGGATGCTCTGTCAGTTGGATTCTGTGTAACGGATTTGACCAACCGGTCCATGATCTCGTCTGTGGCGTCGTCCTGGGAGGTGGTCCCGTCGTCTTTGGCCACAGATATCTGAGACGGACTCACCCTGCCCATACCTGCGAACGAAAACCAGAACGTCAGGCAGAACCAGGACTAGATTATCAACCAGACCTGGACTAAATCCAGACCCCGTCCTCTCTGCAGAGGCCTGAGGACAACCTGTGGTTTACTTTACACCTGACACTGAACTGTAGACTGAAGATAAATATTTGCCTTCAGACTTATCTGCTCCGTGTTCATGTGTCAGCGGCGTCTCTACTTCCTGGTTTGACACAGAACTTTATGAACTGTAAACGTACAGGAAGTACTTTTATAAGACTCCTGATTTCACCGACACAGACATAAGATCAATGAGGTGTCACTACAGGAAGTACTTTTACTGTGAAGCTTTAACTAGAGGAAGTACTTTTACTGTGACGCTTTAACTACAGGAAGTACTTTTACTGTGACACTTTAACTACAGGAAGTACTTTTACTGTGACGCTTTAACTAGAGGAAGTACTTTTACTGTGACGCTTTAACTACAGGAAGTACTTTTACTGTGACACTTAAACTACAGGAAGTACTTTAACTGTGACACTGTATCTACAGGAATGCTTTTACTGTGACGCTTTAAGTACAGGAAGTACTTTTACTGTGACACTGTATCTACAGGAAGTGCCTTTACTGTGACGCTTTAACTACAGGAAGTACTTTTACTGTGACACTGTATCTACAGGAATGCTTTTACTGTGACGCTTTAACTACAGGAAGTACTTTTACTGTGACACTGTATCTACAGGAATGCTTTTACTGTGACGCTTTAACTACAGGAAGTACTTTTACTGTGACACTGTATCTACAGGAATGCTTTTACTGTGACGCTTTAACTACAGGAAGTACTTTTACTGTGACACTGTATCTACAGGAATGCTTTTACTGTGACGCTTTAACTACAGGAAGTACTTTTACTGCCGTCTGGTGGTCTGGGGGTCTGGAGGTCTGGGGGTCTGGAGGTCTGGGGGTCTGGGGGACTGGAGGTCTGAGGGTCTGGAGGTCTGAGTGTCTGGAGGTCTGAGTGTCTGAGGATCTGGAGGTCTGAGGGTCTGGAGGTCTGAGGGTCTGGAGGTCTGGGGGTCTGGGGGTCTGGAGGTCTGAGGATCTGGAGGTCTGAGGGACTGGAGGTCTGGAGGTCTGAGGGTCTGGAGGTCTGGAGGTCTGAGGGTCTGGAGGTCTGAGGGTCTGGAGGGTCTGGAGGTCTGGAGGTCTGAGGGTCTGGAGGTCTGGAGGTCTGAGGGTCTGGAGGTCTGGAGGTCTGAGGGTCTGGAGGTCTGGAGGTCTGAGGGTCCCACTGAGGAGCAGTTATTGGTCTGTGACGGTTTAAACACTCAAGAGACTCTAGTAGTAGTTCTAGGTTCTAAAATAAAAACTGAGTTGTGGGTTTGGTCACGTCAGGTGATGGTCAGGTGATGGTCAGGTGATGGTCAGGTGACGGTCAGGTGACGGTCAGGTGTCTGAGGTCAGGTCAGTCTACTTCCTCTTCCTGTCACATGTGTCAGTCACTGAGGTGAAGGTGTAGAGAAACAATGATGTGATCAAACGGACACACACTCAAACAACACGACTCAGAGTCTCTCAGTGTGGACCTGGTGACAGGCCGTTGTCATGGAGACGGAGACATAGACGGAGACGGAGTCTTACTGCGGACGGCTCTGGAGCGTCTCAGACCTCTGGTGTCGGTGTTCAGACTGTTGCTGCTGCTGATCAGCAGGTTCTTCATGTTCTCATGATCCTCCTCCTGACCAGGCTCCGCCTCCGCTGCCAGGGAGACAGGGGAGGGACTGTCCTGACGAGGCACCGCCCCCGAAAACTTCTCCGTCTGAGAGGAAGAAGAGGAGAAAGACAGATCATTCTCAGATCTTCAGACGCCATGATAAAGGTGATGAGAGGAAACAGGATGCATGATGGGAAACAAAGTTTTATTTTTAGACTCAGTGTAAAGTTTCTCTGACATTCCCCACCAGCCTGAGACAACGACTGGGCTGAAGCCACATGACCACAGGCCCCGCCCACCTCGTGGTCACATATGTTTTCATACCTGTCGTCGGTCTGATGTTAAAGGTCTTGTGTTTCCAACTGCTGAGGTGTTATCTCTTCAGACTATTTCAGAGAAGACGTCTGAGACCTGGACTACAGGGATCTGGACTACAGGGACCTGGACTACAGGGACATGGACTACAGAGACATGGACTACAGAGACCTGGACTACAGAGACCTGGACTACAGGGACCTGGACTACAGAGACCTGGACTACAGGGACATGGACTACAGGGACCTGGACTACAGGGACCTGGACTACAGGGACCTGGAGTACAGGGACCTGGACTACAGGGACCTGGACTACAGGGACCTGGACTACAGAGACATGGACTACAGGGACCTGGACTACAGGGACCTGGACTACAGGGACCTGGACTACAGGGACATGGACTACAGGGACATGGACTACAGGGACATGGACTACAGAGACCTGGACTACAGGGACCTGGACTACAGGGACATGGACTACAGAGACCTGGACTACAGGGACCTGGACTACAGGGACCTGGACTACAGAGACCTGGACTACAGGGACCTGGAGTACAGGGACCTGGAGTACAGGGACCTGGACTACAGGGACCTGGACTACAAGGACCTGGACTACAGGGACCTGGACTACAGGGACCTGGACTACAGGGACCTGGACTACAAGGACCTGGACTACAGAGACCTGGACTACAGGGACATGGACTACAGGGACATGGACTACAGGGACATGGACTACAGGGACATCGACTACAGAGACCTGGACTACAGGGACATGGACTACAGGGACCTGGACTACAGGGACCTGGACTACAGGGACCTGGACTACAGGTTACCTCGGTGATCATCTTGCCCCTGGTCTTGGTTCTCTCTCTGTGAGCGGCTCGTTTCCGTTTGAGGGTGAGGACTCGCTCTCTGGTCGTGCGATACTCGAGAGCGAACTCGCTGATGATGCGACAGAAGCTGGTGACTTTGATGTCTCTGACCGAGGAGGACGGCTGACCCAGGAACAGCAGGAAGGAGTGGAACCTGCGGGGGGGGGGGGGGGGGGGGGGG
>NW_019524726.1:5764-9253 GCF_002814215.2 Seriola lalandi dorsalis | reverse complement strand
TGGGGGGGGGGGGGGGGGGGTCACTACAGGCCACACACTGACACCTAGCTGCAACCAAGTGTAACTGCAGCTGCAAACACAACATCCAAGATGGCTGACAAAACGGCAGGTATACAACCTCCAGATGTGCTCTCTACAGAAAGCTGCTGTGACGTCCGAGGAACAATGTTATTGAGTGATTTGTCAGATATTGATTTTGTACAATCAGAAAAATACAACTAATCACGAGTCAGTGAAGTAATCTGAAACTGAACTGATGAGTTGAATCTGTGGAAACATTTTCTCACTAAATAATCAATATCTATCAGAATGATGTCACTTCCTGTGTGTTGGAAACAAAGAGAATATTTCGTGTTAATGAAGTTCATTATGTTTCTGACGATAAATAAATTTCAATGATTGATCAATTATCAGATGCTGAGAAATGTTTTTACCAGCTGATTGATAAATGGATCAATAATTACTGCTCCAGATATTCTGTCTCACCTGTTGATGACCCTCCTGTGCACCACCTTCAGGATGATGATCCTCTGGGTGCAGTCCTTCAGAAAGTCCGTCATCTTGTTCTTCAGCACCGCCTTGGTTTCATGTTTGGCCACTACCTTCAGATTGTCCCATGATGCTTTGCAGCGTCTCTCCAGCTGGACCAGGTTCTCTGAGAGCAGCTCAAAGTCCACCTGAAAAAAAAACTCACCTGGTCAACACACCTGCTCATACCTGAACAACTCCAGCTGCAGAACAGGTGAGAGAGGAACAGAGTCGTACTTTGGCCGAGCGGGTGATGGCGGGAATCTCAGAGTACACGTCAGAGCATTCTGGGTAATTTTCCACCATTAGGCTGCAGGTGTGATGCAGCAGAGACTGACGGTGAACCGTGTCCTTCACCTCCACCACCTTCTCCAGGTAACCCAGCTCAAAGCCTTTAGCCTGGAGAGAGAGACACACACACACACACACACACACACACACACACACACACACACACACACACACACACACAATCAGATTAAAGCTGTTGTCTGTTCACACACAGATTACAGTCTGATCCAGGGTCAGTGTCTTTCTTCACTGTGTCATCAGGGGAAACAACAGATCACTGAACACTCACATTGGAGCTGTTGAGGAAGTTCCCAATGGCGAGCAGCGTGGCGAGGATCCTCCTGAAGGTCTGATTGGACGCAAGCTGCTCCATCCCCAGCTTCAGGTCGAAAAGCGGCTCAGCGATCTCCTGCAGGAGGAGACAGAGAGACAGAGAGAGAGAGACAGAGAGAGAGACAGAGAGAGACAGAGAGAGAGACAGAGAGAGAGAGACAGAGAGAGAGACCGAGAGAGACAGAGAGAGAGAGACAAAGAGAGACAGAGAGAGAGACAGAGAGAGAGAGACAGAGAGAGAGACAGAGAGAGACAGAGAGAGAGACAGAGAGAGAGACAGAGAGACAGAGAGAGACAGAGACAGAGAGAGAGACAGAGAGAGAGAGACAGAGACAGAGAAAGACAGAGAGAGAGAGACAGAGAGAGAGAGACAGAGAGAGAGACAGAGAGAGAGAGAAAGAGGCAGAGAGACAGAGAGAGAGAGACAGAGAGAGAGAGACAGAGAGAGAGAGACAGAGAGAGAGAGACAGAGAGAGAGAGAGAGAGAGAGAGAGACAACATGTGTTCATGAACATGTCACAGACTCTGAGCTCAGCACAGATGATGGAGGTTTGAGTCCTGGACCTGGACTGGACTGGACCTGGACTGGACCTGGACTGTGGAGGACTCGTGTGTCCACACACAGATGAAGGTGTAAAGAGAAATGTTTCTCCAGAACCAGGTGAGTCCTGGCCCCGCCCTCAGGTCAGTCAGTGGGTGTTACCTTCTCCAGAGCCTCGTAGTTCAGTTTGAAGGCCCAGAGCTGCAGGCGGGGGGTCAGGGCGCTGATGGAGGCCAGGCTGAACAGGAACTGCTCCGCGGTGCCCAGAGGGACGTCGGGATTGGCCAGCTGAGCCTCCTGGATCTTCTGCTTCTCCTCCTCTGTGGGGGTCATGGTCAGGATCTTCTGCTCAGGACAGAGGGGGGGGGGGTCAGCTGGGTCCGCTTCAGGACTTAGTCTAGTCTAGTTACAGGAAGTGACCTTTACCTCTATCCCCTCCTTGCTGATGGCAAACTCGTCAAAGTTGAGGATGGCGGTCTTGATGACGTGGACTGCCGGCAGGACGGTCATCCCGATGTTGATGGCGTTGCTTCTCTTCGGGTCCAGAACCAGAATCTCAGACTTTTTGGTCTCAGGTCCTTTCTGCGCACACACACACACACACACACACACACACACACACACGCACACACACACACGCACACACACACACACACACACACACACACACACACACACACACACACACACGCACACACACACACAGTGTTCTCATCATTACATTAATACAGACCTGAAGGAAGTGAGGACGTTAAACACCTGAGGGTTTTTAATCATTTCTCATCAGATGTTTCACATTGACAAGTGTTTCATAAAACAGTTTACTTGTTAATGTGAAACAGAGAGAGAGACATATATATATATATATATATATATATATATATATAAAATCTGTCTGTCATTATATCTGACTATGATCATCAGGAACGTTGGTTGTTTTTTTCTTGAAACCTCATTTTATTCTTCTTCACTGTAGATGTTGTTGATTTTACTCGTGACTCTTGTTATTGTTATTAGTATTTTTACTGTTGATTGTATTTGTCGTTATTTTCTTTCAGCTTTTGTGTCTTTGATCTTAAACATGATTGTTTACTTGAGTGGAGCCCAGGAGGACGGTGACGGCTGATGGATGCAAATAAAGAGAAGAGGGTGAAACCTCCAGGTGAAACCTCCCCTGATTAAAACATGTCTGAGCACCTGAAGGAGCAGAGCTGACGTCACCCTGGTGTTCAGAGGGAATCTTCCCCCTCTTGTGGCAGAAACAAGGATTACAAAAGAAAACTCTTCCTTCCTTCTCTGTGTCTTGTGTTCTTGTTTGATAAAGTTCATTGTTTTATTTAGTTATTATTATGACCTGAGCTTCACTGTGATGAAGATGATGAAGATGAGGATGAAAGCTCAGGTGTGTATCTGCTGAGATCACCTGAGCTCTCCTGATCTACTTCCTGCTCTCCAGAGGATGAACCCTTCACATCTTAATGACTACTGTTCTGTAGGGATGACAGACAGATGTGGTTACCTTGGCGACAGGGAGTTCCTTGGCTTTTGACTCAAACAGGTGTTCCAGTCGGGCGGTATCCACGGCAACCTTGTCCAGAGACGCCCACACTGTCCCCCGACCGAAGCGACACTTCTGAGGTCGGTCCGCCTGCTTCAGCTCCTTCCAGAACAACTTCACCGTCTTCTTCTTCTTCTGAGAGAATGCCGCCGCCGCTGCCGAGGACGAGGGAAGAGGAGGAGGAGGGGGAGCGCCTGGTGGAGGGGGAGGAGGTGGGGGAGGACACAGACCCCCTGGT
>NW_019524726.1:3697-5678 GCF_002814215.2 Seriola lalandi dorsalis | reverse complement strand
GAGGGAAGAGGAGGAGGAGCACCCAGGCCTGGGGGAGGAGGAGGAGGGGGAGGGATGCCAGAGAGGCTGCAGGAGGAGGAGGAGTCGAAAGTGTCCATGTCCAAGACGTCGATGTCCTCTTCGTCCAGCAGGTCGGAGAAGTCCAGGTCTTTGATGCGCAGGGCGGCGGCGCTCGGCTGCAGCTGGTCCCAGGCGTCGGCCGGACCCCCGGGGCCCAGAGGGGTCATCTGGGTGGTCTCCAGACGGCGGGCGTGAGTCTCCACGTCGATGCTGCTCTGCTGCCGCAGGTGACGACTCTGAGGAGGCGGGTTTAGAGACAGGTCAGTCACATGGATGGAGGAAGGTGTTCTGATACCGAGTCATTCATACAACCACATCCTGTCACATGACACAACACTGACTCCACCCATCTCCAACATGACTCACTGGAAGATATCGAAAAGGTTGGTGCCCAACAACAAAGAGGCCGAACAGCATGTTATTCATTCACTCATTAAATACTCAGTGATTCAGACTGAAAATCAATCGTCAGTTCTCTTCATGGGTTCAATGATGTAAATCATCCAAACAGAGACCGACTTCATCATCACAGGGTCTTTCCTCACTGACCAGAGGACACATAGACTGTGTCTCATACTCCTTCATTCACTGTTTGTTTCTCCGTCTGCAGATCGTCATCAGCTCCTCCTGCGACTCACTGCTCACACACACTTTTATCTTCTGCTGCTGGTTCATGTGATCAAGTCGTCAGTTATAATAACGACTGACAAGGAGACGAGCTGCAGAGACTCAGAGTCGTTACTTCACCATCACAGGCAATCATCTTTCACTTTGATCACCACACACACACACACACACACACACACACACACACACACACACACACACCTGTTGCTCTTCAGCCAGTCGGGCGCGCGCTGCCTGGGCGGAGCCCTCCAGTCCCTCCAGCTCCGCCCTGCGGGAGGCGCTGCTCTCACTGGAGCTGGAGGACTCTACTGAGCACGCCCTGAAGCTGGACAGACGCTCCAGCACACGACCCCGACGACCCGGATCTGCCCCACCTGAGAGGAGGGAAACACAGAGAGGTCTCACTCTGACTGGATTTACAGAAGCAGCCATACAACCAGAGATGGGTTGAATGATCAAATTCTAAAAACAGGAGAAGATGAAGAAGAAGAAGAGGAAGAAGAGGAAGAAGGAGAAATGAAAAAGTCTCCTCCCACAGGTCAGAAGTCACCTGCTGTAAACACCAGCTGAGGGACGCGGACTCTCTCACCTTCTTCTTCTGTGGTGTCTGGAGCGGCAGCTGTTGGGCTCAGAGGCACTGAGGCAGCCGTCTTGGAGTAGAGCATGTCCAGCAGGAACTTCTTGTCGTTGGACAGAGTGCTGCACTGGCGCTGCACAGACACTGCTGCACACACACACACACACACACACACACACACACACACACACACGGTTTATTGTCAGACACAGTATCTGTGGCTCTTTGGAGAGAAGAGTTAAACTGACAGGAGTGTTCTGATGAAGATGATAAAGAGGATGATGAAGAAGATGATGAATAGGATGATGAAGATGATGAAGAGGATGATGAAGATGATGAATAGGATGATGAAGAGGATGATGAAGAGGATGAGGAGGATGAAGAGGATGATGAAGAGGATGAAGAATAGGATGAAGAGGATGAAGATGATGATGAGGAGGATGAAGAGGATGATGAAGAGGATGAAGATGATGTAGAGGATGAAGAGGATGAGGAGGATGAAGCGGATGAAGAGGATGATGAAGAAGATGAAGAGGATGATGAAGAGGATGAAGAGGATGATGAAGATGATGAAGAGGATGATGAGGATGAGGAGGATGAAGAGGATGAAGAGGATGATGAAGATGATGAAGAGGATGATGAATAGGATGATGAAGATGATGAAGAGGATGATGAATAGGATGATGAAGATGATGAAGAGGATGATGAATAGGATGA
>NW_019524726.1:1968-3677 GCF_002814215.2 Seriola lalandi dorsalis | reverse complement strand
ACACACACACACACACACACACACACACACACACACACACGGTTTATTGTCAGACACAGTATCTGTGGCTCTTTGGAGAGAAGAGTTAAACTGACAGGAGTGTTCTGATGAAGATGATAAAGAGGATGATGAAGAAGATGATGAATAGGATGATGAAGATGATGAAGAGGATGATGAAGAGGATGAGGAGGATGAAGAGGATGATGAAGAGGATGAAGAGGGATGAAGAGGATGAAGATGATGATGAGGATGATGAAGAGGATGATGAGGATGAGGAGGATGAAGAGGATGAAGAGGATGATGAAGATGATGAAGAGGATGATGAATAGGATGATGAAGATGATGAAGAGGATGATGAATAGGATGATGAAAATGATGAAGAGGATGATGAATAGGATGATGAAGATGATGAAGAGGATGATGAATAGGATGATGAAGATGATGAAGAGGGTGATGAAGATGATGAAGAGGATGATGAAGAGGATGAGGAGGATGAAGAGGATGATGAAGATGAAGATGATGAAGAGGGTGATGAAGAGGATGAAGGAGGTGATGAAGAGGATGAAGAGGATGATGAAGAGGATGAAGAATAGGATGAAGAGGATGAAGAGGATGATGAAGATGATGAGGAGGATGAAGCGGATGAAGAGGATGATGAAGAGGATGAAGAGGATGAAGAGGATTAGGAGGATGAAGCGGATGAAGAGGATGATGAAGAGGATGAAGAGGATGATGAAGATGATGAAGAATAGGATGATGAAGAGGATGAAGAGGATGATGAAGATGATGAAGAGGATGATGAGGATGAAGAGGATGATGAAGATGATGAAGAGGATGATGAAGAGGATGAAGATGATGTAGATGATGAAGAGGATGAAGAGGATGATGAAGAGGATGATGAAGATGATGAAGAGGATGATGAAGAGGATGAAGATGATGTAGAGGATGAAGAGGATGAGGAGGATGAAGAGGATGATGAAGAGGATGATATATGATAATTAGGATGATGAAGATGAAGATGATGAAGAGGGTGATGAAGAGGATGAAGGAGGTGATGAAGATGATGAAGAGGATGATGAAGAGGATGAAGAGGATGATGAAGATGATGAAGAGGACGAAGAGGATGATGAAGAGGATGAAGAGGATGATGAAGAGGATGAAGAGGATGATGAAGATGATGAAGATGATGAAGAGGATGATGAAGAGGATGAAGAGGATGAAGAGGATGATGAAGATGATGAAGAGGATGAAGAGGATGATGACTGGATGTCAGTGGATACAGACAGGTACTGGCTGAACGCTGCGGTCACAGAGCAGAGGATTGTGGGTAATGAGTCTCTTACTGGGGTCATGGCGGGAGTCTGAGTGTCCGTTGGGGTCCGAGCTGCCGGAGGCTGGAACGACAGGTGGAGGTGAATGATTCTGTTTCTGACCTGTGTCCAGATGTTTGTCCAGAACATCTGTTTGTTCTGAACAAATAATAAAATCCTGTCAACAACGTCACGCCATGTTTTATATTTCATGTTGAGAAATACCGTGACGTGACGGCTCTGCGGCCCGGACGGCCCCGCCCTCCTCCGGTGCCGGCTGCGGGCTCGGGGCTATGATGTCATCAGACGAGGACAGCCTGGACTGGCTGAGGTGTTTGCTCCTTCTCTTCTTCTCCCACTGAGTGGCTGCCAGGCTGCGTAGAAAGGTGCCTCTGGGGG
>NW_019524726.1:1641-1948 GCF_002814215.2 Seriola lalandi dorsalis | reverse complement strand
ACACGCACGCACACACACACATGCACACACACACACACAGCGAGGCACCGTCAGAAGCAGAATAGCCTGGCCATCCTCCCTCCAGCTCCCAGCATGCAGTGGGGCTGCAGCAGTACTTACTGAAACCTCTTCAGAACCGGCTTGTCCTGATTTACATTACAGTCATCAGGGCTGCAGAGACATAACACAGAGCTGAGCAGAATACACACACACTCACACACACACACTCACACACACTCACACACACACTCACACACACTCACACACACACACTCACACACACACTCACACACACACTCACACACAC
>NW_019524726.1:517-1621 GCF_002814215.2 Seriola lalandi dorsalis | reverse complement strand
ATGATGAAGAGGATGATGAAGATGATGAAGAGGATGATGAAGATGATGAAGAGGATGATGAAGAGGATGAAGAGGATGATGAAGAGGATGAAGAGGATGATGAAGATGATGAAGATGATGTAGAAGATGAAGAGGATGAGGAGGATGAAGAGGATTAGGAGGATGAAGCGGATGAAGATGATGATGTAGATGATGAAGATGATGAAGAGGATGATGAAGAGGATGAAGAGGATGATGAAGATGATGAAGAGGATGAAGAGGATGAAGGAGGTGATGAAGATGATGAAGAGGATGATGAAGAGGATGAAGAGGATGATGAAGATGATGAAGAGGACGAAGAGGATGATGAAGAGGATGAAGAGGATGATGAAGAGGATGAAGAGGATGATGAAGATGATGAAGAGGATGATGAAGAGGATGATGAGGATGATGAAGAGGATGATGAAGATGATGAAGAGGATGATGAAGATGATGAAGAGGATGATGAAGAGGATGAAGAAGATGATGAAGATGATGAAGAGGACGATGAAGATGATGAAGAGGATTAGGAGGATGAAGCGGATGAAGATGATGAAGGTGATGAAGAGGATGATGAAGATGATGAAGAGGATGAAGAGGATGATGAAGATGATGAAGAGGATGAAGAGGATGATGAAGATGATGAAGAGGATGAAGAGGATGATGAAGATGATGAAGAGGATGAAGAGGATGATGAAGATGATGAAGAGGATGAAGAGGATGATGAAGATGATGAAGAGGATGAAGAGGATGATGAAGATGATGAAGAGGATGAAGAGGATGATGAAGATGATGAAGAGGATGAAGAAGATGATGACTGGATGTCAGTGGATACAGACAGGTACTGGCTGAACGCTGCGGTCACAGAGCAGAGGATTGTGGGTAATGAGTCTCTTACTGGGGTCATGGCGGGAGTCTGAGTGTCCGTTGGGGTCCGAGCTGCCGGAGGCTGGAACGACAGGTGGAGGTGAATGATTCTGTTTCTGACCTGTGTCCAGATGTTTGTCCAGAACATCTGTTTGTTCTGAACAAATAATAAAATCCTGTCAACAACGTCACGCCATGTTTTATATTTCATGTTGAGAA
>NW_019524726.1:0-497 GCF_002814215.2 Seriola lalandi dorsalis | reverse complement strand
CACACACACACTCACACTCACACACACACTCACACACACACTCACACACACACTCACACACACACTCACACACACACACTCAAACACACACACACACACTCACACACACACACATTCACACACACTCACACACACACACACACACACTTGGTCCAGTCCAACTTCCCATGGGGGGGCGCCATCAACACAGTCAGGAGTTTTGAAATCATACAACTGACATTTTGAAGAGAAGAAGAGTTTAGACTCTGAGGACGACGATGATGATGATGCAGCAACAAACTGACTCTCCTACTGGACCGTCACCATCCCACCTGTCACCTGTCAGTGACGGCCCCCCCTCAGGTGAGTATAGATTCACTACACCTCCCAAACCACAGTCACCATGGTAACAACACATACTGAAGGGGTCAACACCGTGCGCGCACACACACACACACACACACACGTAATCTCCACCAGCGGTTTCCCATCATCCTCAGCTGGAGCCTGTTAACCAC
>NW_019524725.1:6262-8197 GCF_002814215.2 Seriola lalandi dorsalis | reverse complement strand
CAACAGCGATGATCAGTGTTTAGACGACATCGAGAACTATGGAGCGTCTTCCTCTGCTGTGTCTCTGTGTCCTGACCTGGTCTGGAGCAACGTTTGCTGATGTAAACCGTAAGAAAACTTTAGACTGATAATCAACTTTAATTCTTTTCTGTGTTACTGGCTGAAAAATCTGTATATTTATTATTGAGTCTGATAATGAAAACACATGCACCTGTTACATCAGCATCTTAGTTTAAAAAAAGTCGGTTGATGTAATATGAAAACTGATAATTAGCACAGATCAATATTGAAACATCAGCCTCTACAACACAGGTGAAGGGTTTTAATTGCAGGATCCTTCTGATCCACTACAATCATTTAATGATCCGTGCAGTTTTTGAACATATACCTGTCAGCGGATGTGCAGGGTGTCGTCACTACTTCCGAAAGTTTACTTCAGAGAAATCAAAACCGATGAATTACTGGTAAACATAACTGAACTGTGGGCGCTGAAATATCTGATGACATATAAAATGTGGCTGCGGCTCCTGCCTGAGAGTTACTGAGAGATTTATTGATCATTTTTATTTATTGTATTTATGTAATAAAATAATAAACCATCTACAAAACATTTGATTTACCTTTTAAAAAAAAATGTCAAAATACTGTTGTGAAACTGGTAATCAGGCTCAGTGCAACAATAATGTTAATTTTAGACCATATTCATCATAATTAGAGTTTTTATGTGTAACTTTGCATAAAAGTCTTGTATTTTATTAATGTTACAGAAAATACATTAATGGATTTATCTAATAGAAAATGTCCAAACACTGTTATTAAACAAATAATTATGATTGTAATTATAAGAATCCACCATTAATTTCAGATCATGTGTATTTAATGGATATTTTAAGTAAAACAGGTGCAGGGCGTCGCTCACACGTTTTCTCACTTCTGGTCTTTGCAGAGATGAAGATTTGTTGTTTCCTGGTTTTACCCTCTCAGTTCCTTCATGCTGTTTGATAATGAAAGAATTCAAGACTTTTCAATTCAAGAAGTTCAAGCTCTTACTCACATGACCAGGCCTCTACATGTGGTGAGATATATATATTTTTTAAAGGCACAGTGTGTCAGTCACTATGTGAGTCTGAATTTTAAAAGTTACAGAACTATAATAAAAGTCACAATCTGTGAAATGACAGTAATTATGACTTTTCAATGATAAAAATTATCTGTAATTTTCACAAATCTAATCTTAACTGTAATTGGACAGTTAACCAGTTCTCATACATATTTTGAACTTTGAGCTTTAGCCACCAAAATAAGTCCAGGTGAATGTTTTTACCAAATTTGAAGAAATTCCTTCAAGGCGTTACAGAGATATTGCGTTCTCTAGGCCAAAACTGTGTTTTGTGAGGCCACAGTGACCTTGACCTTTGACCTTTGACCCCCCTCTGATCAGGGACGAGGACACTGGCCTGAGGTCCAGAGTCCACCAACATCATTCCTGAAACAATCCAGGGCAGAGTCTGTAGAGCAAATGTAGGTGCTGCTAACATTTGAACTCATCACCAACGGACAAACAGCTGTAACAACAGAAATCATTTCAACATCAACTTGTCTGTGATGTCACATCTCAACTTTAAATTGAAGCTGAGCTAAAATGAGTGAGACTGAACTAACTGAACCAGTGATCTCGTTAAAGGCCTTCAAGTCCAATGTCAAGTGTTTGTAAAGTTTTGGCTGCCTGAGAAACTTAGTAATTAAAATCACCATGGCAACGTATGAATGCAGTCGGGCACAAACAGCTGATTCAGATCAGTTGATGAGACGACTTCTCTGATGTTTTAATTAAGTTCAACGAACAGACATCAGAGGGTTCGATGTAGAGAACTATAATAAGACAGAGGTCTACGGTGACTTCAAGGACCTCTGGAAGTGTCGTAAACACAGAGG
>NW_019524725.1:4258-5514 GCF_002814215.2 Seriola lalandi dorsalis | reverse complement strand
CTCTTTCTAACACCTTCAGGATGAAGGAACTTTCTCTTCTTCAGTCTGTTTTTCTCCGTCTTCTTGTTCAACATGTCTTTGTCATTAAAATGTGTTAATACCAGGAAGCTGAGGAACAATGTCAAAATAAAAGCTCTAGTTTTATTTGCAAACAGACAAAAGACAGATGTTTCTTTCTTTTTTAAATGTTGTTCAAGAAGTATAAAAGATAAAAACTCCAGATAGAAAATTATAGATATATGTGAAAGAAAGAAAGAAAGAAAGAAAGAAAGAGGAACAAGTGTAAATATACAGTCTGAGAGTTCAGAGGATTTTCTGAGGACAATCTAACTTTCTTGTTTTATCATCAGTTGATGTTTTGTTTGAACAACAGACACGTCTGTCTTCACTTAATTACCCTGCAGGTAAACATACTGATTAATACCTGTTTTTATCTTCCAGGACCAAAGATCAAAGTGAAAGAAGGGAGTGATGTGACTTTACCCTGTTCCATCATAGAGGACATTACGAAGAAGCACTTTCACTGGAAGAAAGACGGTCAGAAGGAGGTGTATGTGTATGATTCAGGCCTTTATTCCAGTCAGGGTTATTCAGGTCAACATGAGCAGTTCAAAGGTCGTGTCTCTCATTTTCCTGGAGAGCTGAAGAATGGCGACGCCTCCATAAAGATCAGAAACACGAAGGTGGCTGACAGTGGAAACTACACCTGTGAATTTCAACATCTTCCAAATCAAAAATTCCTCGTGAAGCTTCTTGTTGGTGAGTGCTTTCATAACACAGCTGATTATTTACAGGTGAGACTGGTTTAAGAGTCCCACATGGACTTTCATCAAATAGTCAGAATACACATCTGGCAGGACCTTGTCCCCACAGCGCTGCAGTCACATCTGGACTGATTCCCTTTGTATCAAACGTTCAGTATCTGTGACACGTTGTAGATTATGTCGTCGTGCTCAATCAACGTTCAGTGTCCACGCTCAGATTTCATCTCTTCTGACTCTGACTGTAACAGCTTCAATGTGCTGAGCATCTTAAACGCCTCCTACTACACATTTCTAAAGTTAAACTGGGTGGCGTCTGTGTCCAACACATTCTGTAACTTCCCAAAAGCAACAATCTGTGAAGTTCACCCTCTTCACACAGAGATTGGCCAGGTGTGAAAGATTATCAGTTCTCAGTATTTGAACAATTATCACGTCTCAGGTTTTATTCCCTTCAGACGACACGTTGAACAAACTAGTTTATTTCAAACAAAC
>NW_019524725.1:0-1027 GCF_002814215.2 Seriola lalandi dorsalis | reverse complement strand
TATTCCTTTTGTACAATGGAAAATATTTTGTAGATTTTATATAATTTCAAGATCTTTTTTGTGTCAAAGTAACTTTTGCAAAAATGTCTTTGCTTGTTCTCATGTATTTTAGCAGCATGTTCATCTTCACACTTACATCCTGAGTTTAACTTTAATTATATGTTTCTGTATTTCAGGGGAAAAGAGCGCCGGCACCAGAGAGATCGCTGCTTGGGCTGTTGTTGTTTTAGCTGTTGTTGTACTTGTGCTTGTTGGACTCTGCGTGTGTTACAGGAGAAGTAAGTTTAAAAAAAGATTTTAATCAACATATCCAAGTAGATTCATACAAAATCCACCGAGATCCATCTGTGAGGCCTCTGGTTCTATTGCTCTAACTGAAGAAATTGAAAATAAATATCAAGTTTGTTAGTTAATTAGTATTAATTAGTTAAATAAGCAACAACACATTATGATGTTAGTTTATTTCATCATCTATTTGGCTACACCAACACAAATAGTTTCTCAACTGGACTGATACTGAAACATTGTCCTGACCTGCACAGTGCACACTAGCTTGCTACTCTGTCTGCACGTAACCTCAGGTGTGTCCAGGCTTCTTCCTTCATCCTCTCCTGACGACCTCACATCATTTACTTCAAATGTTATTTCTGGAAATATTTTCATCTTTCAAAGTTTGTTACAATCTGAGATCGATAACGACTGTTAATGTGATTAAAAAGAAACCCTATAAAGAGGAGTGATACAAGTAGTTAAAGGTCCCAGTGCTGTTATACTGTATATCAGCACTGATGGAATGACTCTCGTCCAATCAGATCACTTGGTTGGAACTAACTGTCCATTAAGGTCCTTTAGGCAGAGCTGTGATTGTGACTCATTTCCTCCATGTGTTCATCATCGTCTCAGTGTTTGTGTTGTAGAACAGAGACCCTGAGTTTGACCTTTTAAACCAGTGCATCATCTTTTTGACAGATGTGGTTTTGTTTCTGTCGAGGAGAGAGGATGATGACAGGACGTAGTTTAAACTTGG
>NW_019524724.1:6942-7666 GCF_002814215.2 Seriola lalandi dorsalis | reverse complement strand
CACACACACACACACACACACACACACACACACACACACACACACACACACACACACACACACGCTGATGTTTCTCTGATGTTGCCTAATCACATTTATTATCATTATTATTGTTAATAAAAATAATAATTCTGATGGTAGGCACAGAGTTAATCATTGACATGGTTCACTCAACTTTTTCCAGAGCTTTCAACAACACCTCATGGTTTTCATCAGCAGGGTCAGGGTGTAAAACAAAGCTGTCTCAATGGCCACACCCCTGGAGACATCAGCAGCTGTGAACAGGCAGGACACAGGACGCAGGACAGCTAAAGACAGAGAGAGGACCAGCACATGAGAATGAATGAATGAATGAATGAATGAATGAATGAATGAATGAATGAACTAAAAATCTGAGAGCAGATCTCGTGTTGTGGTCAGAAACACTGTGGGTTGTTTGTTTAATGTAGCTTGTGACGATGCACTGTAAATAAAGATGGACGTAGCTGCCTGACGTCACCCACAGGTTTCTGAGGAGGAGCTTTAATTCTCAGAGTGAGCTACTCCACTGTCGCCATCTTGGCAGTGTCTGACTCCGCCCCCTAACTCCCCGGTAATCCAAAAACGGTCAAAGAGGAGGAGCCTGTGTGGAGCTGAGACTTTGGTGCATACAGGTTTATTAACTGGCAAGCATAAGCTCCTGTTACCGTCATTAGCACAGCTGGACATCTTGCTCAAATTTTAA
>NW_019524724.1:0-1034 GCF_002814215.2 Seriola lalandi dorsalis | reverse complement strand
GTGACATCACCCATTGGTTTGTGAACTGCCATTTTGAAGCCTCGAGTTTGGGTTACTGGACATCGCCATCTTGGTTTTTTTGGCTCCAGAAGAAACCATATTAGGATGAGTGGGGGGAGCTGGGGAGGAGGGAGGGGTGGATCTGACCTGTGTCCCCGAGGACACCAAGTACACCCACCCGCATCAGCAACCTGACAGCAACAGGCTCCTGGCTGAGCCGTGCGAAGATGCTGCTAACACGGTTAGCTGTCACAACTGTTACATTAGTCTTACAGGCTGATTGCAAATATCATATATGTGAGGAGTAACTTGTAAATCTTATAATGAAATTGTTAGATTCATTCATCAATAAAAAATGCCAGTAAGCCAGCTGCTAATGCCAGAGCTAATGAAAATGGGGGTGTATGTCTATATATTGTGCACATACACTGCCGCCATGTATGTCATTATTGTAGAAAAGAAGCTAATCCTGATGATCAGTGCTAATGCAATGCTAGCTAGCCCACCATTTAATATTTGCAACCTATTGGTTAATGCTAATGCTAGCAAGAAAGCCCCGCCCCTCTGTTGTTTGTCACTGTTTTTTTTTCCACCAATAGGAGGAAAAAAAAGAAAGAAAAAAAAAGCTAATGCTAACTGTAGCTGCTAATGCTAGTGAGCTACCCCCCCCCCGAACCTTCTGTTTGTCCCTGATAAATCAAGCAGAAAAAAAAAAAAACAAAAGCCTCCGACTTCATTTTGAGTTTATAAAGTGATTTTTAAAAATAATCCCAATATTTGTAGTTTTAAAATCAAACTTTGTAAACCTGGAAAATAAATCTGCATGAGAAATTCAAGTTTGTGCATGTGAAAACAAATTGTGCTTGTGGCAAAGAGATTTGTATTTGTTGAGACAGTGTGAATCAAAACTGAACAAATGATCAGTGGTGAGGTGAAACAAAGACACAGGGAAAGTAAAAGCTTGTGGACGTCTGTGTTCAGAGATAAAGAGCAGAAAACTGTAAAACTCAGTGAGCAACATCCCCAGTGTGAGA
>NW_019524723.1:6481-7301 GCF_002814215.2 Seriola lalandi dorsalis | reverse complement strand
CTCCGTGTCACCGGCATCAGGCTAGCTTCCGGCCACAGTAACCTTCAGAATAAAGGTCCCCCTGACTAAACTGGATCTCTACCCCACCAAAATAAGTGTCCGGACAGAGGACAATAACTAAAGGATGAGATGTTTGCTTCTGCGGGACAAAAGAAAAACAACACGTTAATCTCAGTTACAAGAGTTTAACTCTTCTACATCTCAATATATGGTGATATAATACTAATAACAATTATAACGTGTATTATTATAAATGAATTATTATTTTATATCAATATTATGTATAATTATCATTATCATTATTATTATTATTGTTGTTGTTGTTGTTGTTGTTGTTGTTGTTGTTGTTGTGTTTAGGTAACCTCCAGTTTGAGGCAGCGGGGAAACTAAATGATATATTATACTTCACTGAAGCAGCTGTAAAAGTTGCGGTATATATGTACGTGTCAGATTTACTTTCACTTCCTGAAACACATCAGCTGACATCATGTCGGAAGGGAGAAACAACAACAAAAGTGACTTTTAAAAAGTCTGAAGTGTATTTGTCATATCGCACCTGCTGCAGGTGTGTTTGTCTTCATAACCTGAGATCAGCTTTATTCGTCTCTGACTCACCTGACCATGCAGGTGCGGACCAACAGGAGAGGAGCGACTGAACGTTTCCTTCTGGGGCAGCACTTGAAGCTGAATGACTTGAAACTGGAAGCTCGTTCCCGAAGTTTGGAAATCCCTCAATACTTCTTCAGAAAACTCCCGCCTTACCCCCGACCTGAGCTCCAGGTGTCTCACCTGAAACACGACACGGATCGAGGAGGGTTAC
>NW_019524723.1:4614-5084 GCF_002814215.2 Seriola lalandi dorsalis | reverse complement strand
CTCTCTCTCTCTCTCTCTCTCTCTCTCTCTCTCTCTCTCTCCCTCTCTCTCTCTCTCTCTCTCTATCTATAGGTGAAAAGATATGAATATATAATATGATATATATATTAAATATAGATATATTATTATAATATATATTATAGATATAAGAAGAATAATGTTTTTAGATGAAATGATCTTTAAAAACATTAAAAATGTTGAAAAATTAATAAAATTAAAAATTTTTTTTCATTATCATTATCATATATATATTTTATTCTCACATTAAAGCGCATCACTATTATAAACCAATAGGAACGCAGCGCAGTGAATACCTGTTCACTGTTCAGTCTCAAGGTGAGTCGTCCATTAAAACCTGTTCCTGTCTCCAGTTCTGCAGCGGAGCTCCGCCCGTCCTCCGGGTGTTCGAGACCGTCCTGTACAAACAGGAAGTGATGTACGCGGTGCTGGTCCACAGCCCGGCCAATCAG
>NW_019524723.1:0-1571 GCF_002814215.2 Seriola lalandi dorsalis | reverse complement strand
AGAACCTCCGTCAGGTGGTCCAGGTGTTCTCGCACCCATCTGATCACGTGATGTGAACTGAGCTCTGACGGACGAGTCAGCAACAGAAGAAGAAGAAAATCATCTCTGTACTGTTGAATCATGACGACAGCCTCCATCATGTGCAGAGAAAACAGACTGTTTTTAAAGCATTAATGTATTTCTGTGTTATTTATGTCATTCCTGCAGAAATGTGTTCTGATCTGAATCGACTGCTCTGATAAAACTGACTTTCTCCTGAAAATATTTTGGCGTCATTCATGAAATCTCAGGTTAGTTTTCCACTCATCGTAATTGCATGATTGTTAGTATAAAGTGACAACATTAGCTGCTAATTCTGCTAATTCTAATGAAACCGTGACAGTGACGTTACCTGCCAGCGTTGCCTAGTAACAACATTAGCAGTAAAGTAAAAAAGAAAACCAGATCAACATGATTCTAAAATAAATGTAACTTGATAAAAAGTCAGTAACTTTAGCTGCTAAATCAAAAAGTCAAAGTTACAGTAGTGTGAGCTAAACACGTCAAGGGAAAACAAAAAGTGAAACAGCTGCTAATTTCTTTAGATAAAATAGGAAACGTCATCAACAATAGATGGTATCTTGATGATCAACAATATTAATCAATATCAACATGAAATTGGAAAAAATGTAAGTTGCATTTACTGCCAACAATCTAATGTCAAGGGAAAGTAAAAAGTGACAGTAACTTTAGCTGCTAAGATGATGATATGAACTGAATTCACCAGTAAGTATAACATCTGGATGAAATATAATATGTTCAATAACATTAGCTGCTAATCGCCACAAATCTAATATTCAGATGAAATAAAAACCGTAATTAACATTATCTGGTAATTTGATGATCGACGACTGAATATTAAGATGAAACTGGAAAATCAAAGTAACGAGCTGCTTGTCACAGTTTAAACCTTTATTTGTACAGAACATTTCATACATCATTTATAATTCAGTGTAAAGTACAAACTCCAGGCAGGTGATCGAGGGACAACCTGAGTTTAAAGGTCGAATAGTTTGAATCAGGAAATATAATATAAATATGATATAAAGATAAACATATTTAGATTCACATTAGATAAAATAAAATATGAATTCAATTTAAAAGCAAAGAAGATCAGGTTGTTTGATATGAACTGGGACGTGATGAGCTGGAGAGGATCACCTGAACGCATCATAAAAACACAGTGCATTATGGGACAGTGATGACCAAAGACAGATGTGGAACAGCTGATGTCAGCAGGAACACAGTGCTGCAGGTAATGAGTTCAGTCCTCCAGAGATCCAGCAGGTGGCAGCAGATTTCATGTGTTGTTGTTTTTTGAATAACCAGCGGTTCAAAGGACTTAATTTATGTATTTTGGCTCATTACTTAATATTGTCTGTGGACTCACACTGTTACTGAGGGTTGGAATAAAGGACTGTATTAGTTGTTGTCTGTTGATGTGTCTGTCAAAACACAGATGCTGACGACTCTTCTTTGGTTTGACTGTTTAATAAGCTCAAGCAACAGAACAGAACATGGGCCCAGCTTTG